>NC_135239.1:61848397-62148397 GCF_051348905.1 Ranitomeya variabilis | reverse complement strand
AGACCCCTTCACAAACAACGCATTAGCACGAAGGACCTGGAATACCATCCTGACCTGCTTCACATGAGACTCCCAATCATCCGAAAAGACCAAAATATCATCCAAATATACAATCATGAACCTATCCAGATACTTCCGGAAGACATCGTGCATAAAGGACTGAAACACAGATGGAGCATTAGAAAGCCCGAATGGCATCACCAGGTACTCAAAATGGCCCTCGGGCGTATTAAATGCTGTTTTCCATTCATTGCCCTGTTTAATACGCACAAGATTATACGCCCCTCGAAGGTCAATCTTGGTAAACCAACTAGCCCCCTTAATCCGAGCAAACAAATCAGACAGCAGAGGCAAAGGGTACTGAAATTTGACCGTGATTTTATTGAGAAGGCGGTAATCTATACAGGGTCTCAGAGAGCCATCCTTCTTGGCAACAAAAAAGAACCCTGCTCCCAATGGTGATGAAGACGGGCGAATATGTCCTTTCTCCAAGGACTCCTTTACATAACTTCGCATAGCGGCATGTTCTGGCACAGATAAATTGAACAGTCGGCCCTTAGGGAACTTACTACCAGGAAATAAATTAATAGCGCAATCACAGTCCCTATGAGGGGGTAGGGCACTGGACTTGGGCTCATCAAATACATCCTGGTAATCCGACAAAAACTCAGGGACTTCAGAAGGAGTGGAAGAAGAAATTGACATCAAAGGAACATCACTATGTATCCCTTGACAACCCCAACTAGACACAGACATTGATTTCCAATCCAGTACTGGATTATGAACCTGTAACCATGGCAAACCCAGCACGACAACATCATGCAAATTATGCAACACCAAAAAGCGAATATTTTCCTGATGTGCGGGAGCCATGTACATGGTCAGCTGAGTCCAGTACTGAGGTTTATTCTTGGCCAATGGCGTAGCATCAATCCCCCTTAAGGGAATAGGATTCTGCAAAGGCTCCAAGGAAAAACCACAGCGCCTGGCAAACTCCAAGTCCATCAAGTTCAGGGCAGCGCCCGAATCCACAAATGCCATAACGGAGTAGGACAACAATGAGCAAATCAGAGTAACAGATAAGAGAAATTTAGGCTGCACAGTACTAATGGTGACAGACCTAGCGAACCTCTTAGTGCGCTTAGGACAATCAGAGATAACATGAGAGGAGTCACCACAGTAAAAACACAGCCCATTCTGACGTCTGTTTTCTTGCCGTTCAGCTCTGGTCAAAGTCCTATCACAGTGCATAGGCTCAGGCCTCCGCTCAGAGGACACCGCCAAATGGTGCACAACTTTGCGCTCGCGCAAACGCCGATCTATCTGAATGGCCAAAGACATTGATTCATTCAGACCAGCAGGTGTGGGGAACCCCACCATAACATCTTTAAGGGCTTCAGAAAGACCCTTTCTGAAAATTGCTGCCAGGGCACACTCATTCCATTGTGTAAGCACAGACCACTTTCTAAACTTCTGGCAATATACTTCTGCTTCATCCTGACCCTGACATAGAGTCAGCAAGATCTTTTCTGCCTGATCCACAGAATTTGGTTCGTCATAAAGCAATCCAAGCACTAGAAAAAATGCATCTACATTAAGCAATGCAGGATTTCCTGGCTCAAGGGAGAATGCCCAGTCTTGCGGGTCGCCACGCAACAAAGAAATAATAATCGTTACTTGCTGAATGGGGTCACCAGAGGAGCGGGGTTTCAGAGCAAGAAACAGTCTGCAATTATTTTTGAAATTCAAAAATTTAGATCTATCCCCAGAAAACAAATCAGGAATAGGAATTCTAGGCTCTAACATCGGATTCTGAACTACATAATCTTGAGTCCTTTGTACCCTTGCAGTGAGTTGATCCACACAAGAGGACAAACCTTGAATATCCATATCTACACCTGAGTCCTGAACCACCCAGAGGTTAAGGGGAAAAGAAAGACAAAACACACTGCAGAGAAAAAAAAATGGTCTCAGAACTTCTCTTATCCCTCTTTTGAGATGCATTAACACTTTGTTTTGGGCCAGCTGTACTGTTATGGACCTGGTGGTTAGGAGCACCCGAAATGACCTGATGGTTAAAACAGAAAACCTGGGACAAGCTCTGAGGAGGTGGAAACTCTACTGACCGCAATCCTAATCCTATCACAAACACTAGAAATAGCCGTGGAGCGTGCCTAACTCTCCCTAGATGCCTCTACACAGCCTAAGAGCTAACTACCCCTAAAGATAGAAATAGCAGCCTACCTTGCCTCAGAGAAATTCCCCAAAGAAAAGGTAGCCCCGCACAAATATTGACTGTGAGTTAAGAGGGAAGTAACAAACACAGGAATGAAACAGATTTTAGCAAAGGAGGCTGAATCTTCTCTAGAAAGACAGAGGATAGGAAAGGGAACTATGTGGTCAGTATAAAAAACTACAAAAACCACGCAGAGTGTGCAAAAAGACCTCCACACCGACTCACGGTGTGGAGGTGCAGCTCTGCACCCCCAGAGCTTCCAGCTAGCAAGGAAATATCATAATAGCAAGCTGGGCTAGAAACATTGCATGTACTGAGAAATATATTCAAAAACCAATAAACAGCAAATGAACTAGCAGGGACTTAGATTCTGCTGGAGTAGACAGGTCAACTGAGAAATCCAAGAGAGATCTGAACCAGTACTGAGACATTGACAGCTGGCATGAACTAACGACCTGGGCAGAGTTAAATAGGGAAGCCAGCAGAAGCAATAAGCGAGGGCAGCTGAGAAAGCCAACCTCAAAGACCAGCAGTTCCACTCAAAGCCACCAGAGGGTGTCCAAGAACAGAACTCACCAAAGTACCATTCACGACCACAGGAGGGAGCCCGAGAACGGAATTCACAACACCCATGATAGAGTGGTCTGCTGAAAATATCAGAGACTTGTCCGAATTTAATCCAAGGGTCAAATAAAAATCAGTAATGCAAGTCAACGGGTCGGTGAATAAAATTGGACTGCACTTGGATGAAATGGACTCTCAGAACGGAGGTATAGAATTTTTGTTTTAAACATAAAAGAAAATAAGATCACAATCGAACCACACTATGATCAAACTCCGATCGTCTGATCAGAATAATTTTTCCTATTTTCTTGTATGCAAAAAAATCAGACATGTGAATGAGGCTTTAGCAGGAATGATTCTACAGACTGAAACACTCAGGATCTAAGGTGAAAGAAGTTTTATCTGTGAAATCATGGTGCTTTTGTTAACGTACGTGGATACAACAGCGCAGCGCAAACTATTTATCTGATTAACACAAATCTATATACACTCACTGGCCACTTTATTAGGTACACCTGTCCAACTTCTTGTTAACACTTAATTTCTAATCAGCCAATCACATGGCGGCAACTCAGTGCATTTAGGCATGTAGACATGGTCAAGACAATGTCCTGCAGTTCAAACCGAGCATCAGTATGGGGAAGAAAGGTGATTTGAGTGCCTTTGAACATGGCATGGTTGTTGGTGCCAGAAGGGCTGGTCTGAGTATTTCAGAAACTGCTGATCTACTGGGATTTTCACGCACAACCATCTCTAGGGTTTACAGAGAATGGTCCGAAAAAGAAAAAAAATCCAGTGAGCGGCAGTTCTGTGGGCGGAAATGCCTTGTTGATGCCAGAGGTCAGAGGAGAATGGGCAGACTGGTTTGAGCTGATAGAAAGGCAACAGTGACTCAAATCGCCACCCGTTACAACCAAGGTAGGCCTAAGAGCATCTCTGAACGCACAGTGCGTCGAACTTTGAGGCAGATGGGCTACAGCAGCAGAAGACCACACCGGGTACCACTCCTTTCAGCTAAGAACAGGAAACTGAGGCTACAATTTGTACAAGCTCATCGAAATTGGACAGTAGAAGATTGGAAAAACGTTGCTTGGTCTGATGAGTCTCGATTTCTGCTGCGACATTCGGATGGTAGGGTCAGAATTTGGCGTAAACAACATGAAAGCATGGATCCATCCTGCCTTATATGGAGCATCTTTGGGATGTGCAGCCGACAAATCTGCGGCAACTGTGTGATGCCATCATGTCAATATGGACCAAAATCTCTGAGGAATGCTTCCAGCATCTTGTTGAATCTATGCCACGAAGAATTGAGGCAGTTCTGAAGGCAAAAGGGGGTCCAACCCGTTACTAGCATGGTGTACCTAATAAAGTGGCCGGTGAGTGTATACTTAGTGCCTGCGGAACAATATCAAGTGTAAAAGTGAACAGTGGCAATACTTTGAATTATGGCACTATAAGAATACATTAATACGGCTAAATCAAGGTATTTACCCAGGTTATTTACATGCTGTTGTTCTATAATTACCACTAAGCAATTTTTACCATCAACAACGTCTCAGTCCTAATACCTTGACTTAGGGTGCGTCACCGTCACTATGGGGTCCTTCACAGTTGTCTCTCCCTAAGCAACAAAAAGCGCCGTACAGGCCCCAACAAGAGTCTATTTTACTCTCCATTAGGCCACAAGTTCAGCAATGAGTTCAATAATGAGGAAGAAAAAATTGTCAAAATTCTAATTGTTATGCTCATGATCATATAGCGCCCTATGTTTATATATCTTTGACCGTGCTGCCATTTGCAAGAGATTTTAATTAATTTAGTGAGATTAATTAAATCACCAACATATCATCATGCCTGATCTGTTGCAATGGCAGACACAGATGGAAGAGGGCCATTTGCAAGAATAGTATATGGGTCCCTTTTTGTGCTTCTAGAATTCCGAAACTATGAGGTATTGCCCAAGAAGGGTAAATAGTGCAAAATCAGAGTGGAGACCGGCATTCATGGAAGGTGAAACCTTATATCATTATTACATCACATAAATCCAACTAAACTTTTCAGCCCATCTTTAGATTTCCACAGCAGTATACAGAGTCTGTGTATCCTCCACTCTACACAGCATCCGCTGTGTGATCCTACAGGTCACAAATGCAGTTTTGTGGTGCCACAATGAACCAGAGCGCCAGTGAACCAGAAGAAGATGGCAAGAAGGGAGTATGTTACTACCTTCATGACACACATATGATACCCTAAGAGGAGAAAAAAAAAATCACTGGGATGGTCTGTAAGTGTAACTGTATTTACTGTTGTAATTAGTAAAGTTTAGTTGTATGTTGTAACTGTACTTTTCAAGTAATTTTCCAGCGTAAAATGCCCTGTGTTTATGATATAAGAAATTATACTATCTAGCCACTTTATGACTTAGATCCTGCAGAGGGGAGAAGATGCAGGATACATCACTTAATTTACAATTGAATGAGCAGGGGGGGTGGGGGACTAGCATTGTGTGATGTCTCCGATGCAAAGAACAATACATAGGGAGATTGATTTAAGCTCTTCATTTAATTTTCTTTTGCTTCCATTCACAAAAAAATAGCAGCAACATGGAGATTATTATATAGCAGTACTGAGCTGTGTGGATGTGACTCAAGCTTTGGGGTGAGATAAAAGACTTGCTAGAAAGCTCAGAACAACCTGTGTCTCACTCTGCCTCTTTTCTCACTCTTCACTCCCCTTCTTTACTGTGTATAATAAGAAGACTAACTGATGACAAGGTTCAAGAGACAGTGTGGTGGCGATAAGTGGATAAGTGAGGAAGGAACCATATTTCTCTGATGAGTAATGTTGCCATTTTGTTATATTCGCCTGTTCTTTGATCTATGTAAAACACTTTTCTTAATGTACAGGTCCCATTTAACCCCTTACCGACATCGGGCGTAATAGTACGCCGATGTCGGTATCCCTCCCTTTCCCGGGACATGTCAGCTGTTTTGTACAGCTGACATGTGCCCGCAATAGACACAAGTGGAATCGCAATGCACCCACCCGGGCTATTAACTAGTCAAACTCTGACAGCGGCATTTAAATGGCACTTCCAGCAATCGTGCTGGAAATACGCAAACCGGTGACCCCCGTCTTGTGATCATGGGTCAACGGTGTGTCGGCATGACAACCCGAGGTCTCCTAGAGACCTCCATGGTTGTCTGTGCCAGATTGCTGTGAGCGCCACCCAGTGGTCGGCGCTCATGGAAAATCAGCAATTCTACTACATAGAGGCGATCTGACCATCGCCTCTATGTAGCAGAGACAATTGAGTTGTGCCAGCTTCTTGTCTCCCATGGAGGCTATTGAAGCATGGCAAAAGTAAAAAAAAAGTATAAAACAAAAATAAAATCAAACCTGCACATACTGTATTTGGTGTCGTCGCATTTAGAATTGCCCAATCAATAAAAAAAGGATTAACCTGATCGCTAAATGGCGTAGCTAGAAAAAAATCAAAACACAAAAATTATGTTTTTTTGGTCGGCCCGACATTGCATTAAATTGCAATAATGGGCGATCAAAAGATTGTATCTGCATTAAAATGGCATAATTAAAAATGTCAGCTCGGCACGCAAAAATGAGCCCTCACCAAACCCGAGATCGCAAAAAATGGAGACGCTACGGGTATTGGAAAATGGCGCATTTTTTTTTTTTAAATGTTTGTAATTAGATAAAAAAGAACCTAGACATGTTTGGTGTCTATGAACTCATAATGACCTGGAGAATCATAATGGCAGGTCAGTTTTAGCATTTGGTGAACCTAGTAAAAAAGGCAAAAAAAATATTTGGGATTGCACTTTTTTTGCAATTTCACCCCACTTGGAATTTTTTTCCCATTTTCTAGTACACGACATGGTAAAGCCAATGGTGTCGTTCAAAAGTACAACTCATCCCGCAAAAAACACAAACCCTCACATGGGCATGTTGATGGAAAAATAAAAAAGTTGTGGCTCTAGGAAGGAGGGGAGTGAAAAACGAAAACGCAAAACGGAAAAAAGCTCGGGGGGGGGGGGGTGAAGGGGTTAGTCTGGTCTGTGATTGGCTATCGCTAGACAGATCTAGGATTAAGAATGCAGTAAGCTTCCTAAGGTTTTTAAGAGCAGAACATACAGGAATACAAGAAGCTAAATGACAAATATCCTCTTCAGTTTCTTTTTAACATTAACCTATATCTAAGGTAAACCATTCCAGCTGCTTGAGATAATCAGCCAGAGAATAATGTTGAGCATACCGCCCCCCCTAAAAAAAACCTCAAACTTCCTCATGCTTGGTGACAATTGCAGAAAGTTTCATTCTTCACTTTCAGGGACAGGATAATCGTGCCAATTTAAAGACCATTGTATGTAAATCATCTTAACAATATGCTAAAGTTTGTGGAAGTATATACCTAAGGCAGTAACGTGCGATGAGATTCATGCTTTCCATGTTGTCATAATTTTCCATTGTTAATATTACAAGTGAACACTTACAAAGATTGACCATCCATGCATATCAACAGTCCAAGTGACACCAAAGTGACCACCACCACCTGAAACCTAAGAATAGAGCCGATGGCGTAGGATATTGGATCCTTTTGCCTATAAATTCATGCAGGTGTGTATTATATGGCCTCCCTGCAAATTAAATAACTTATTTATATTACATCTTTAATTTATTTATATCCTTTGTCTCTCTCCCTAGCTAGACCGGAAGCAAAACTCATTTTACAGATGTAGATATGGACAGCACTGACTTCGCAAATGATGTTGGTATAGATATTCCTGCCTTGTCTCTTCCTATAAACAAATAGAAATGGAGTCAATTTAGTCATTGACTGGAGCACCTCCCTGTTGCTCCCGACAAGTTACTGCCCCCATGTAAGATATAACAGCACATATAGTACTGTCACTCCCTGTATGCGAAATAGGCACTGACAATTCAAAGAGGCATCTCTAAATGTAGCAGAACTAAACACTTTAGATGAGACGATCAGGCAAAATTCAAACAAATTTGCCCAAATTTTCTTGGGAAATTCGTTGGCTAGCCCCCTTACTATGCTCCAGGTTCTCTCCAGACCACAGAGCATAATAAATGCAAGATGCTAAAAAAATAAACAGACAAAAAAAATAATTGTATTGTATGCTGTATATTGTAGTTTGGATGTATTGTGGCCTGCTACTACCACGTGTTTTCTATTATCCTTGTATGTACATCATTATTATTTGTTATATTGGTTCTTGGATCAATTATGATCCAGCTTTAACACGTGGCTTCCCATCAGCTGGCTCATCTCCCTTCATGGTGAATTTCCATTTAGATTGGCCCATATGGCTCCATGTTTGGGCGTGTAGATTTTTTGCCATGTCTTACATGAATTTTTAATTTAATTTTTTTTAATAAAGGCTATTATTATTCTATTGTTATGTGGGTGTGCACACCATTTTTTAGTTTGGCCTTCCTTCTCTTGATGTTCATGATTGTTATCCAGACTAGGTGTTGCACCCCATCCCTATTATATCTGTATTAGTTATCAATGGTAACTCACTTAACTCTCCATTAAATAATGACTAGACCTATAGATCCCAATTAAACAGGAATTATTGTAGAAATTATATATTTTTAACATTTATATTGAGATGTATCAATTTTCATGTCCCATTCCATCATCCATGACAGTGATCCGTCGCTTCTGCACAGGAAGTGGGAGTATCGCCTCTTCCTTGCCGACACTCGTTGCTCATTTGTTGATTAGCTGGCCTGGCGTGATGTCACACAGCAGGCTGGCTAATCAAAAGAAGAGTTGTGGATACCGGCAGGTAAGAGGCGGCATTAACCCTTCCATGCATCTGCCACAGACCACGGTGATTGGCATAGGAATGGGACATGCAACCAGATTCAAACAAACTATGACGAGAAACAGAGTTGGGCCATTAGCAGAAACTTTCAATAGCCCATTTCAGAAAATTGTTTTGCATTACATTTAAAACATGACGAGATTTCTAAGTAACAAAACTGTGTTAACCGATATCAAGAAGTATTCAGCCTTCATGACATTGGCAGAAAGGCGCTTTAAGCATGTCAATGGATTACATGTTCTTACTAGCATTCAGGTGAAAAGGAAATCCATTAGTGTTCGAGTTGGGAAAGGAACATTTATTGTTACATTATTGCAATCAGATAATGCTTGTGCTTCATTTAATGTCAGCTGAACAGGTTGCAACCTGAGTCAATACTGTTAATATGACAAACATACTTGGTTTAGTTAAGTGCTTTTCCTTTCTCTTAAAATATTATACAGAGAATGAACACTGAACATACACTAATATCATAAAAAGCTTCACAAATGCTATAAATCATTTGCCATTACGTAGTTTGAAGGAGGATTTTCAATTCAGTTTTGATGAATTTAGAAAAAAAAACATTGAATACGTTCAGTTTTTACCATCCAATGACCATAATCAGTTGACCTGATACCCCATGATCAATGTCCCTCAAAACAATGTTCAATAACGAAGGCATGAAAAGTGAATAAATCGCATAAGTTATGTGAACAGAAATTGCATGTTTTTTCCACTTCCATCTGAGAATAATTTTAGATTTTAGGTCTGCCTTGAAAAGTTGATTGGCAGGGGCTGTCATGCCATGTCTCTCCATTCAAATTCTATGCTACTTTAGGCCGGTTTCATACGTCAGTGATTCCGGTACATGAGGTGTCAGTTTCCTCACGTACCGGAGACACTGACTCACGTAGACACATTAAAATCAATGTGTCTCTGCACATGTCAGCATGTTTTCGCGGACCGTGTGTCCTTTTGGAAAACACGGAGACATACCAGTGTACACGGACCCATTAAGGTCAATGGGTCCGTGTAAAACACGTACCGCACACGGATGTTGTCCGTGTGCCGTGCTGGAGACAGCGCTTACAGTAAGCACTGTCCCCCCTGTGTGGTGCTGAAGGCTTAATTCATCTCTTCTCTCCAGCAGCGTTGGCTGGAGAGAAGAGATGAAAGATCAATTTTTTCTATTTTTTTGTTAAAAATAAACTTTGCTGGTGTCCTCCCATCCCCAGTGCGCCGCCCGGCCCCTTGCAGATGCAGAGAAATACTCACCTAGCTCCCGCGATGTCTCCTCTCTCCTCTCCGCGCCGCTGCTTCTCCTGTATGAGCGGTCACGTGGTGCCACCCATTACAGTGATGAATATGCGGCTCCACCTCCCATAGGGTAGCACAGACCAAAAACTAATGTGGATCCCGCAGACGTCAATATACCGCCATAAAGTGCATAGTGCAAATGTATAAGGGCATTTAACCGAGGGTATAGTAAAAACGTAAGAGACAGTTGGTGAGCCCTGTACATAGGCTCAAAAATGTCATAAGCATCACAGATTACCCTCCAAGTTCTTACCCATGTACTGGCGTCAGACAGGGATCCACACCGTTGCCCCAACGCGCGTTTCGCGTCGGCTTCGTCAGGGGGCGGTGCTGCTGGATATCCGGAGGCATTATTTATAGGTCCCCCACTAATAACTAATGCTTCCACCTGTTGCGGCGCATGTCTGCCACTCGCCTGGCCAGGTAATGCATCACGAGCGGCGTCCAAGATGGCACTGCGGTCCACAGCCCCGTCGCGGTGACGTCACTGTACCGCACGCGTCATCACGCGGCGCCGCCCATAATGCCCTGGGACACAGACGGCAGAGGACATGCGCACTATGGAACAAGTTAGTAACATGCCGAGTGCCCGAATCAAAAAGCGGGATGTACTATCATATTAATGGGAGATGTTGGTAATCCCACGTGTGCCGAAAAAACGGGAAAAAACAGAAAAAAGGGAGAAAAACAACAGTGCTAAATAGTGCTAATAGTACAAAAGAAGAACTCTACTTCTTTGACAAAATCCTTACAAACGACCTCCCTCTATGTATATATATATATCAGATAATAGGTTTAAAACAGGAAGGAAGATTATGCAAAATACAATAAGTGTAATTATAATAGTATACCAAATATCAAAAGACAGATTAAAGGCATAAATTGTGGCTACCATAAAGTGTCAACAACCATGTAATTTATATATATAAATGCAAACTACAAAGTGTACATACAAGATAAGTGACACATATATAAACATCACAAAGAACGTGGTTCCATAATCTCCATGCTCCACAGATGTAATTCACCATGCACAATGAATAAAAGATGATTGGGGCAAGAGACGACCAACAGTTCATATATCTGGTAACGAGTCATGCATGCCTTCTCCAATAAGGGGACCACATCAATAGTGCCATGAATGATACATAGAGAACACTAGACACAAATAATAATAAAAAGGGTTATAGTTAAAAACAGAAAAAGGAACACACAGCAACACACAATAAAAATACAAATACGCCGAAATAGGTACTATAAAAAGGAACTGAAACTCAATTGCTCGTTAAGGCCTGCAGGGGCCATGGTATTTAATGTCGTAATCCAACGGCATTCTCTCTGTGCCAACCTCTTTTTTGCGTCACCTCCTCTAATGCCTAACCGAATCCTGTCAATACCCCAGGCCTTTAGATCTTTAGGATTGCATTTGTGATATCGACGGAAGTGTTTTGGAATGGGTTTAAGATCATTCTCATCCTCCACATCGCGTGCTGCTTTAATGTCTCTTACGTGTTCGCGTATGCGAACACGCAATTCTCTAGACGTCAGTCCAATATACACTAACTTACATGTACAGATGGCATAATATACAACATAAGTTGTATTACATGTAATATGTTCTTCAATTTTGAATTCACGTTTCCCGTCCGATGAAACAAATGCTACGGATCTGACAAGATTTTTACAGGCGAGACAGTCACCACATGGGAGGAAACCATTATTTTGTCTCCCCACTTTAAATGGATCTGGTATTTTAGCCACGTAGTGACTGTGCACATGTATGTCTCTCATATTGCTACTCCTACGTGCCGTCATAAGAGGTTGGTCAGACAGGCATCTCCCGAGCAATGGGTCAGTGGTTAGGACGGGCCAATGTTTTCTCAGAATATGTCTCATTTCATCCCATTTATGATTAAATGTGGACACAAACCTGGGTTGGTCATCCCACAATTTTAGTTTAGTCTTCCTCCTCTCAGCCAGAAGGTCACTCCTACACATCCTTTTAGCCCTCATATATCCTTTCTTAACAGCACGCCCACTGTAGCCGCGCTGTCTAAAACGCTCTCCAAGGTCCACAGCCTGCCTCTCAAAAAGTAAATCAGAGGCACAGATCCTTCGAGCCCGAAGGAACTGTCCTATGGGGATGGCTCTTATCGTGGAGGGTGGATGGGATGAGGTTGAATGCAAAAGTGCATTAACCGAGGTCTCCTTCCTATACATATCCGTATAAATATAACTGTTCTCTTGGACCCTCAACGTAATGTCAAGGAAGGAGATCTCGCTAGGATGATATATATATGTGAGCCTGATGTTGGAGCCATTGTCGTTCAATCCTACCATAAATTGTTGTAACTCCAGGATAGGGCCATGCCATATAAACAAAACATCATCAATATATCTGTACCACCCAAGAACTTGGGGGGCGGACTGTGCACCACCCTGGAAGATCTCACGTTTCCAATAACCTAAAAATAGGTTAGCATAAGACGGCGCACAGGCCGCCCCCATGGCAGTGCCCTGTCGCTGGAGAAAAAAACGATCCTTAAAAACAAAAAAATTGTGTGTCAGGATGAACTCCAACAGCTTCAACACCAGCTCACGTAAGTCAGGATCCAGATTGCTGGATTCCAGAAAAAACCTAGAGGCCCGCATCCCATCCACATGGCGGATGCTAGTGTATAAGGATTCCACATCCGCCGTCACTAGTAGCATATCCTTCTCCACGACAAGGCCATCAACCCGTCTCAGGACGTCCGTAGTGTCCCTGACATAGGAGGGCAGTGTCTCAACCTGTGGTTTTAAATAATATTCAATAAATTTGCATGTTGCATCACACAGCCCTCCCATGCCAGAGACAATCGGACGTCCTGGAGGAGAGACAAGATCTTTGTGGACCTTGGGGAGCAGGTAGAAGGTAGGCACACGACATGGTAAAACCAATGATGTCGTTCAAAAGTACAACTTGTCCCGCAAAAAATAAGCCCTCACATGGCCAAATTGATGGAAAAATAAAAAAGTTATGGCTCTGGGAAGGAGGGGAGTGAAAAACAAACACGGAAAAACGAAAAATACCATGGTCATGAAGGGGTTAATGGTGAAAGAGCAGTCTTGTTGCAGCAGAGTTGAAGGTGTGAACATCACCAGCATTAGCTAGTATTAGGCCTTGTTCACACATTCAGTATTTGGTCAGTATTTTACATCAGTATTTGTAGCCAAAACCAGGAATAGAACAATCAGAGGAAAGGTATAATAGAAACATGTCACCACTTCTGTATTTTTCACCCACTCCTGGTTTTGGCTTACAAATGCTTTTGTAAAATACTGACCAAATGCGAAACGTGTGAATGTGACCTTAGAATTTTGCGTGCAATAGCACTTGGATTAAACAGATTGGGCAAGGGAAGTGAATTCTGTAAAGCTGACAGCATTTGAAGGTAGGATAATTATCCAGGAGGGTGGAGCAAAGTCTGGAGTAACTCCTGAAAAACCACGAGATAATAAGGAGCTTTGTTTTTTGAATACTCAGGCAGCTGCCATATGACTGCAAAACACCTTGATTGATAATATCAGAGTTGTTTGCAGAGTTAAAAAAAAAAACTCGGCATGGACTAATGCTGAGGGGGCTGACCAAATGAGATGGAATCAAAGCCCAGGGCTGGAACCGGAACAGGTGAGTAAATGGGTATTCAAGTCTGCAAAGATGATCACCTACCCGCTAGATAATATTAAAAGGAACATAGACAGCGTGTATCAAACATACCTGGTTGTGATCGTACTGCCAATGGCCGTCTCTGAAAGATTGTGGCGTTTCAGAGAAAAACATACTTTTAATAGTTGTCCGGGACAGAGCCGTACTGTGCACTAGTCCTATAGGCTTCTCCTCTCTGTCAATGCTTATATGCGCACAGGCAGAGGCCGGCGGCGACCTGCCTGTGCAACTAGTGCACATTGCAGCTCAATCTCCGGCAGATATCAAAAGTATGCTTTTCTCTGAAATGCCACAGCGTTTCAGTCTAACATGCATGGCTGGGGTACAACAGCCAGTGGCTGATACATTCTGCCCACAGTTTACGCAGCATATATTACCCTTTAAAGTATCATAGGCTCTTATCTTACATCTCTGCCCCGAGCGTATGGAGAAGCTGATGAAGGATTCAAATTAAATATATTGTATTTCATTTAGTTTTTTGTTTTACTTGGTATGGCAGGTCAACATTAAATGCCAAATATTATATTTTTACCTTATATATTTAAAGATGATTTTTGGAGCTTATTATTATTTAACAAATTCCCTAATCATTTATCATTGAAATCGGCACCAGTTTAACAAGCAAGTGATTCAGTTATGATGGGAGTAATATATTTCTCAAGTAGCAGTTCATGAAAAAAGATCTTGTGTATAATGGTTTGTGATGAGAATGTTTATATCCTTACATTAAGGTCTATGATTACATCAAACAGACTTTAAAGAGAAGCACCTGAACAAAGCAAATGGCTTTACTAAACTCATAGCATCGTGAATAATTTATAGATATGGCAGATTTAATGTAAGACACATCATAACTTGTTTGCATCAATATAGACAGCTCACCTCTAATTCTGTATAGCATAGGAAACATGAAAGCATTTGCCTAAGCACACACTCTAAAAGGATCAAACCTTTCAGTTTGTCAGATATCTCATAGTTTTAAGGTTGAAAGAAGACAAGTCCATCAAGTTCAACTTACATGTTGATCTAGAAGAGAATAACCCCCCCATGAGGCAAATACTAATATTTTACCCCAAACCCATATAAGCCAACCAGACCAGTTCCCTGGATCAACATCCCATTTTAAAATCTAGAACCCACATTTTTTTAATCAACAAAAGTATCCAGCCCTCCATGAACTTGTTTAATTAGTCAACCATTACTGAGATGATTAATCCTTCATTCCTCTGGACAGAACGGTTGTTCCCCTTCCCATTATTGTAGGCCTAAGTAGAAAAGATTATTTGAAAGATCACTGTACTGTATATTATTGGACATTCAACACAGAAAAGAAAAAAGAGCACAAAATGTCCCAAATAAAATCAGAATCATAATTTATTCAAAATTACGTATAAGCAGAACACATTTCACGTGGGCTTCCTCCGGGGGCTGCGAAACGCGCGTTGGGGCTGCACATTCAGGTTACCGCAGTGGAGACCATGGGTAAGCGCTTTTTCTGGCATTCTCAGTGATGGTAATGTTTTTTTTAAAGTGATACACAGTTAATTTCTTGATTTTTCACTTTGACTCGTTGGATTGTCATACTGCTCCCCCCCTTTTTTCTTACTTGCAGCATTTACATTTTGATATTACTTTTTTATATATGCTTATTTAGAGCTGCAATGGTTGTACTCTGAGCAGTATGATTTTCCCTGCCAGTGATAAATTTATCTAGTGTGAATTTATCCTATACCCATTGCACTGCCATTTTCTGATGTGGTGTCTTTTTCTGCCTTCCCATCCACTTTAATATATGCGGGTCCTGGGTGTTACACCTGACATGTGATATCAGTTATTCCACTTTGTCTGTGAATTTTTATGGTTACTTTGTTCTGCTTATATGTAATTTTGAATAAATTATGATTCTGATTTTATTTGGGACTTTTTGTGCTCTTTTTTCTTTTCTGTGTTGAATGGCTATTTGAGAGTGTCCTGTGCTGTTGTAGCACCCCTACCAGTTGGGTTAAGGGGGATATGAAATAAGGAAATGTTTGCTGCTCTGAAGTTCGTGTGTCTGATATTTTTGGACATTGTAATAAGATCACCCGTAAGCCTTACTTTTCAAACTGAGAACTCCAGGTTTAATTACCCATCTTGAAACTGCAATCTACGCACTCCATTAGAAGCAGTTGTCCACTACTCAGAGAAACCCTTTTTAATCTCTACATTTCCCCCCAGTAAAATAACACTTAGGCCATGTGCACACGTTTAGTATTTTTCGCGTTTTTTTCGTGTTTTTTCGCTATAAAAACTTGATAAAAACGCGTAAAAAAACCCACTTACATATGCCTCCCATTATTTTAAGTGTATTCCGCATTTCTTGTGCAAATGTTGCATTTTTTGCCACGAAAAAATCGCATTGCGGAAAAAAAAGCAACATGTTCATTAAATATGCGGAATTGCGGGGATTCCGCACACCTAGGAGTGCATTGATCTGCTTACTTCCCGCAAGGGGCTGTGCACACCATGCGGGAAGTAAGCGGATCATGTGCGGTTGGTACCCAGGGTGGAGGAGAGGAGACTCTCCTCCACGGACTGGGCACCATATAATTGGTCAAAAAAAAGAATTAAAATAAAAAATAGTGATATACTCACCTTCGATGGCCCCCGGAGTGTTCCCGCCTCTCTGCGCTGCATGCTGCCGCTTCCGTTCCTATAGATGATGTGGTAAAGGACCTGCGATGATGTCGCTGTCTTGTGATTGGTCGCGTGACCGCTCATGTGACCGCTCAGGTGACCGCGACGTCATCGAAGGTCCTGCACACACCTTATATAGGAACGGACTCCGCTGAGGAGATCGGCTGTCTGCAGAGGGAGAGTATAACCATTTTTTAATTTTTTTATTATTTTTAACATGATATCTTTTTACTATTGATGCTGCATAAGCAGCATCTATAGTAAAAAGTTGGTCACACTTGTCAAACCGTATGTTTGACAAGTGTGACCAACCTGTCAGTTTTCCAAGCGATGCTACAGATCGCTTGGAAAACTTTAGCATTCTGCAAGCTAATTACGCTTGCAAAATGCTAAAAAACGCGAAAAAAACGGGAAAAAAACGCAAAAAAAAATGCGGATTTCTTGCAGAAAATTTCCGGTTTTCTTCAGGAAATTTCTGCAAGAAATCCTGACGTGTGCACATACCCTTATACTAACTTCCGATGGTGGTGCCGTTCCAGTGGTGTTGGCACTGGCTATCCCATGCTAGTGAGACATTGTTATGTCAAGTGAGCCCTGCTGCCAATCAGCATTGGCTTCACTCTGCTTTCCTATGGAAGTAATTGAGATCCAGAGGAAGCGAGAGAGCAGCTGCAGCTTTGACTTCCTCTGGATATATGGATTTGTCTGAGGAGGGGAGAGTAAAGCCAGCACTGATTGGCCAAAGGATTTGCGGGATATAAAGTCATGCAAGCCCCAGGGGTGCCAGTGCTGACGCTGCTGGAGCATCTCCGGGGAAGGGGGGTATAAGTGTTATTTTAATGGGGTGAAACTTAGGGATAGAGAGGGGGTTGTCCGAATAGAGAACAACCCCTTTAGCCTCAGTTTCTCTGCTCTTCTCCCAGTCTAGTTCAGCTTTGTCCTTCTTATACATTGGAGCCCCAAATTGTACATATCATTCCAAGTGTGGCCTGACTATGATCTTCAGATTACTTCCCTCAATATTAGAAGGACACAGATTTAATTTGGGTGTCATCAAAGGAAACACAAAATCTAGAAATATTATCTTCCCTGGAAGTTACTAACTGTGAGAGTGGAGGGTGGGGACTGATGGTATAGAGCATCTCAATGGTAAATGGTGCCTTGTGCCCAAATCTGGTCAGGAATGAGGGGAGTCGGATTGATGTGCTTGCTTTTCTCCTTTTTGTTAATTTTCTGGTCTATAAAATCTAATTGGAAAATTGATTCTTATTTTTCTAACAAATTTTCCAAAAGCAAAGTAAAAACATTTTTTTTTTTATTTACCAATTGACAGATCTCCTCCAGAACCGGCTCCTGTGATTTTTGATTCTGTCACCAAACACCACAATATTCTTTCTGTGGGTAGTGCTGGTGATGAAGGAGACATTGAGATCAGAAGCTCTGGTTAGCGCAGGCTGTATTAAACCACTAAGGTTAGGGCAATACTGTGTTGCTGTCCAGTCGGGCAGTATGGGTATGTGTGCTGTCCAGCTGGAGTAATCCGTCCCCTACTTTGGCTAATTGGAAAAAACACACCTTAGTAATGCTCTCAGTTTACTGCTGGTAACTGCCAGAAATACTTTGTTCTTGCTCTGGTTTACTGTTGCTTCTCAGCTTCTGTTTTTCTTTTTTGGCTTCATGTTTTGACCTCATCCTAATAACTGGCCTTTCTTGTGTCTTCTGATTTTGTATTTTTACTGTCCTCCTGGTTCTTGCCTGGTGACCTGACAACTCTTGCTAGGTTGCACCATCCATCAGCGGCCTACCTTTTGGACTTTCTTTTAGCCCTTCCTCCACCTTCTTATGTTTAATAATATAGAGGAACACCTTTTGTATTAGTTAAAAATGGCCCTGCATCAATATAATATATATTATTTTCAAGCACTGCCTTAACTCTCTTGCACATGGAGTTCACAAGAGCTTCACAGGTTGCCACTGGAATCCTCTTCCACTTCTACAGTACGGCATCATGGAGCTGGTGAATGTTAGAGACCTTGATCTCCTCCACCTTCCATTTTAGGATGCCTCACAGATGCTCAGCAGAGCTTAGGTCTGGAGATATACTTGGCCAGTCCCCCAACTTTACCCTCAGTTTCTTTTGCAAGGCAGTAGTCGTCTTGGAGGTGTGATTTGGGGTCGTTATGTTGGAATACCGTCCTGCGGACCAGTTTTTGAATTGAGGGAATCTTGCTGCGCTTCAGTATGTCACAGTACATGTTGGCATTCATGGTTCCCTCAATGACCTGTAGCTCCACATAGCCAGCAGCACTCATGCCGCCCCAACCATGACACTCCCACCACCATACTTAACTGTAGACAAGACACAGTTGTCTTTTTACTCCTCAACTGGTTGCCGCCACACAGGCTTAACACCATCTGAACTATATAAATTTATCTTGGTCTCATCAGAACACAGAATAAGTTGCAGTAATTCATGCCCTTAGTCTGCTTGTTTTCAGCGAACTGTTTGTGGGCTTTCTTGTGCATCATATTTAGAAGAGGTTTAAGACTAAAGATAAGAATATGTTCACCAATCTCAAATTCGGCACCAACGTAGCACATTCGGATTCGTGATCGCTTTCACAAGCATTTTTACTCAAAGTCGACAAAAGCCAGTTACCGTTTGGTGTTGTGAATTCCGTTCTCGGGCTCCCTCCTGTGGTCATGAGTGGTATTGTGTGAGTTCTGTTCTTGGGCTCCCTCTGGTGGCCTTTAGTGCTTACTGCGGGTCTGTAGCTGGAATCCAGCTGCCACGTTTTCTGCTAGTTTGGCCTCTATTTAACTCCACCTGGACCTTCACTTTTTGCCTGCTGCCGTTGTATTCAGTACTGGTTCTGATCTCTCTGGACTTTCCTTGTGACCTGTCTCCTCCTGAGAAGCTAAGTCTTGCTAGTTCATGTTTGCTCATTATTTCCTTGAAAATGTTTCTCTGTATATGATGAGTTCTGTCCAGCTTGCTAATATGTAATATTTTTGCTTGCTGGAAGTTCTGGGGTGCAGAGTTGCGACCCTCACATCGTGAGTCGGTGTGGGGGTTCTTGTAATCTCTGCGTGGATTATTTTTGATAGCATTTTATACTGACCGCACAGATCCCTTGCTGTCTTCTGTCTATTTAGTGTTAGCGGGCCTCATTTGCTAAAAAACCTGTTTTCATTTCTACGTTTGTGTTTTCCCCTTAACTCACCGTTATTATTTGTGGGGGGCTGTCTAAAACTTTGGGGTGATTTCTCTGAGACAAGTGAGGCTTGCTTTCTCTCTAGGGGTAGCTAGTTTCTCAGGCTGTGACGAGGCGTCTAGGATTTTAGGTAACGCTCCACGGCTGCCTATAGTGTGTATTGATAGAATCAGAGTTGCGGTCAGTATAGCTCCCACATCCCCAGAGCTTGTCCTAAGGATTTCTGTTACTTAGCAGGTCAGTTTGCGATCCTTGCCACCAGGATCATAACAGTTCGGTAATTCATCACGTTTCCACTAATGCTTTTGTATTACTTTGACTATGATTATGGTGCTGTATGATGAGCGGGGTGAACCGGGGGACATGTTTGATGAGGGGAGGGGGTGTGAAGAGGGTAAGGGAGCATCTGAACAGATTACAGGAGCGGCAAACACTTTTTTTTCCACTTAACTTTGTGTGTTGATTCCAGCAACCAATCAGGATGGAGGAACCATCCACAATGTGATGACACAAGGTCTTTGGTGACTGGTTGCTGAAGTCACATGTCCATGGCCATACAAAAAGCAGACATCTTGTTTTGCCGGTGCCATATGCTCAGTGTCACAGTGCAAAAATGTTGCTCCTGCTAGTGCTGATGCTGCTGAAAGTGAACTTGTCCAGTGTGAAATAGATCTTCCAGCATCGATGACGATTGTGCAAAAACTGTGTGTCAGTCTCAAGAACCTCTACTAGGTACTCCATATCGATTGTGCTGAAATAAATTAGGCCAGAATTACACTTAAAAATCATTAGGCCTAATATAGTGGTGCACCCAATAAGCACAATTATCTACTCCACATAGTTTGTACTAAAACTGTGTGTCAGTGGAAAATCAGAAGCCAGACAACCATATAAATTATACAGTAAAGTGTTGGTGGAACACACCTTGTTAGTACGTAATTGAATGGACAGGAAGAAATTCCTAAGACAAATAGGGACTTATTGGTCACCAGGACTGACTGAGGTGCCAGGATATCCATATATAATGGACTTGTGAAACCTTGTGATTTGTGGAGTGGCATTCAGTCCTCTGGATCCCGGCTAGAAAATGTTCCAAATTTTACAACTGTTCTATGGTTCAAGTGCACCTTCTGTAAGGTGATGGATATGCTGCCCACATTTCCCTCTTGAAGAAACAAGTTTAATGTTATTAATGTGAAATATGTTGTAATGTGAATAACGTATAATGTAATAAGTATTAATGATGAGTAACGTGAATTGTAATATGTGTCCTTATTCATAGACTTTATGCCAGTCGGTAGGGCGAGATAGAGTTAATGTTTACTTTGTAATGTTTTGCACTGTACTGTGAGGAAGCTTTGTTCTGCCCTTGCAACAGGCAGTGAATAGGTACAGTTTGACTTAATGTTTGGGATTAGCCCATAGTAGGAGGGGTAGTGCAAAAGACAGGAGTTAGTTTCCTGTTAGGAAGTTAGATAGGGCTTGGAGTGCATAGAAAGGAGGACCTGGGTCCATTTTGAGCAGTGCCATGTTGTGGGGAGACCCTAAAGTGAGAACATTTTGAAGGAAAGAGATAACGAGATCCAGAGCAGAAGTGACTGACAGACAAATTGATTGATCAGAGATGGGTCCTGGTAGAGGATGCCTAGCAGTAAGGCCCAGAGTTTTTAACTCCTCAAGGTAACGTCCCTATGCAGGACTGAGTATGTGAGATGAGTAGAAAGTCCAAGACTGGAGTTACAGAGCAGCAGAGAGCTTAAAGCTAAGTTCGGCCATATTGGTACACTAAGGGGAAAGAAGATGCAGTACCGTGGGGAAAGTAACGGACTCTTGCTAAGCAGGACTGCAAAGTTGAACTGGGTTGTGGTTAAGTAGTGAGAAACCGTGAAGACAGAGGACCAGTAGAGAACATAAAGAGGAAAGGTAAAGCAAGGAGAACAATAGAAAAAAAAGGAAGGAAACTGTGTGTGGAAAATGATTCAAGTTGTAAAGCAAACATTCATAAGATTGTGTACCTGCTATCACTTGTATGTATTCCCTACCAAGCTCTCCTGTAGTAAACAGTTTATTTCCAAATGGTGGTCTCCTGCATTGAACTGTCCAATATCTGATACTGAAATATCTGCAACATCAATTACATGCATCTTCACGGATGTAGCTCCCTCACAGCACAAGTCCACACACCCAGCCAGGACTCCCCGTTGTAACTTGCCGGGGCATAAGAGACAAGTACCTCAACAATGGCTACTGACACAAACCACGTTACACTTGTACGTGTGTGACCAATAGGCTTGTGTATCACTAAAAGTACATGTAACCCGTAAGTGTGACATACCTCATTCTGAGAAAAAATAAAACTTTCTTTTTCTATTCTGTTTAAAGCACCACTCCAGCATTTATTTTTTATTTCACCGCTAGCAGAGTGCAACTAATCTAAGTTCCCTGACTTTAGTATTACCGTATTTTTCGGACTATAAGACGCACCTTTTTCCCCAAATTTTTTTGAGGAAAATGGGTGTGCGTCTTATAGTCAGAATATACTTACAAAATATTGTGGAGGCGGTCCTGGTCCGATGCTGCAGGCTAATACAGCCTCTTTTCCCAGGCTGGTGCGGCGGTCATGCTCTGTGGTGCGGTGGCCATGCTCTGTGATGCAGGGGGCTCCACCGGCATTTTCTGAAAACCAAGAGGCCTCCACAGATCCATTGCTGTGATGCGGTGGCCTCTGGGAAAATGGCCACAGGGGGCGTGAATGCTCAGATTGAGATCTTGGCACCGAGATCTGTCCCGAGATCTTGGCAGATGAGATACCAGGACGAGATTTAATTGCAGAGATCTGAATCTGAGCATGTGCCGCCCCCAGGGGCCATTCTCCCAGAGGCCACCGCATTGCAGCAGATTGAGATCTCAGCTAAAAGATCTTGTTGCCGAGATCTCAGTCATTTTCCTGTAGGCCACCGCATTGCAGCAATGGATCTGCGGGGGTCTCCGGGCTTTCACAAAATGCCAGCGGAGCCACGCCGCACCTGTCGCAGAATGCCTGTAAAACCCCGCCGCACCACAGAGCACCACCACCGCACCTGTCGCAAAATACCGGCGGAACCACCGGGAACCCCAGAGCACCAGCCTGGACCACCAAACAACCCCTGTGACCACGCTCCCCTGTGACCACTCCTCCACCTGTGCCGATCCCCCCCAGTAAGCTGAATTCAGACTGTAAAATGGACCCCCATTTTGCACATTATTTTTTCCCCTATTTTCCTTATGGTACTGTGCGTCTTATGGTCTGAAAAATATGGTATACTTACCAGCTGCTGTCTTCATCTATTATCTGAGCTGCTCTGGTCCCCATCCACCATCTTGTGAGCAAAACTTCTGTTTGACTGGAAGTCAGAGGGTAACGGTCACAAGCTGTCAGTGTAAGTCTATGAGAACCTCGTTCAGGCTTCATTCTGGCTCTCATAAACTTACTTTGAGTTATAACTTCCAGATTGAACAGCAAACACTGGAGCGATCCAGCAGGTCACAATCTACAGAAGACGGTCGGAGCGGCACCAATAAAAGATGAACATGGTGACCAGTAAGTGTAACCCTAGGGTCAGAGAACGTAGATCTAGTAGCACCACACCAGTGATGCAATGAAAAAATAATGCTCGAGTGGGGCTTTAATGGAATGGAGGCACTTGGATGGGGAATTATATTTTATAATAAGTTGTTTGGGGATTAGAATTATTCTGATAAACAGACTTGATGCATTGAAGTGTAGATAAATCAAGAGCGATTTCCTGATCCATCCCCACAAGCACATTCCGTTCCCATGGTTGCCTTTATAAATGGCTGCTTTTTCAGTAAGACAGTCTTACACCTGTTCAAGTACCACTTGCAAGCTTTGTTTCCCACACAGTGTGTCATGTCAGTGACAAGGCACTTAATAAAAAGAATAAATATCTTTGATACTCAAAAACTGTCACACACACAGTAGCGCTCAATGTAGCTGTGGTTTATAAAACTTTTAAGAACTGCAGACACTCTAAAGACTCTATTGTGATTTAGCAAAGTCTTTATAATGTATTGTTACTTAATGGAACACTTATCCTTTATCCAATGTCGGACTTTTATTTCTTGGCATCAAACGTAGAAGCTTACTATGTTAAATACTTATATGTATTTATTATAGCATTAGACTTCTGTTTAATAATGCTGTTAAAAAAGGCATTTTAACAATGAAATTAAACTCATAAAGGAAATGCGTCACCGACATAATCTGGAATTGTTCTTCCTCTAATATTCAGATTGCCAGGAACATTATTATTATTAAAAAGGAAATATAGCTAAAATGTGCATATTATTGAGTTCAATAAGAAATCTGAAGATAAGCTAGAATAGGTTTTAATCTTGTATATTAGACCAGAAACCATAATACTTGGTTTGAGCTCAAAATCTTTAATGATTTTAATGGAATTCTCCTTTCTTTGTACCAGAATACGGGCCGCCAAAGTCCAAAAGAACACAATCCCATTTGGGATAGGTTTGTACAAAAAAAAAAAACATATTGTGTGGATCTGCTTGAAGGACCAGTCGGTAATCTGTTGCTTCTAGATTGGAGCTAATTGAACCACCACCTACATGATGTCATCCCTGGCTCCTCTTGATTAGCCAGCCTGGTGTGACATTTGTGACGAAGAAGTGATGTCAAGCTAGGCCTGCTAATCCAAGAGCCCCGTAAGCTGGCAGGTCAGAGGCAGTTTCCTGGGCTCTCGTCCAGTAGCCTCAAATTAATGACGTGGCTGCTGTTTGGGGTCCTGCAAATCAATTACCCTTATCTGCGTGGCAGAAATATAATGATTGCTTGAGTTCACCAGAACAGAACTTGTTTCAGAGTGACCCTCCATTGTGATTCATAAGGAGGTTCCAAATTGGGGGCCCCTTTTTTGATGTCCACACATCATAGTAGGTCATATAAATAGGGAATACTTTCATCAGACAATCCCTTTAACTATTTTCAGGGAATTTGGAGCTCTGAATTACAAATATGGACTTCCATGTGCTATAAAAATATATTTAAAAATGAATCAGGATTTAAGGGGTAACATCTCTGTGTGTGGAAAGTCTTATGGGTCATACAATGCTCTACTCTGAAACAAAATGTGCAAATTGTTTCTTCAGAGAGGAAAAGGATCTGAACTCCAACCACTTGGAAGTAGCAATTCTGAAAGTCAATATTGCCCCATTAACAAGCCTTGTCATGTGATTTAGGATAAAGCTCAAACTACACACTCGATTTGAAGACATGTTTCGGGGTTTTTGGCACTCATCAGTGCAAAGCAAGAGGAGAGATCTGATTGGCTTAATGAGATGCCTATCATGGGCATCTAAGTGGTAACATATCTTCTTGAGAAGGCTGACATGCCTGACATGCTGTTGTGAAGGTGAAGAATCTTATAGGCCATGCAATACTCATCTGGAAAATTAGATATGCAAATTGCCTTTTCAGAAAGAAAGAGGACTTGAAAGAACGTGTGTGCCACCAATTGGAAGTAGCAGTCTTAAAAGTCAATTACCAATATTCCAAAAATTAATCAGTACACATTGTTGGACCTTTTTCTTTGAATTCTCATCGAACTCAAATCAGAAAATTGTGGAGGTCCAATACAATGTAAACAGAGTGGACACTTCCCATCCTCTCTTAGATCTTTAAATAAAAATCTGAACATATGATGATTTTTAAAAAAGATGCTGAAGGATGTGGATGTCAGCATACATAATAGCTGATTGGGCATTTAGACACTTTTTAAGGGATCGGTGATAGTTTTTAAAAAGTGTGAATAATTGGTAAACTTGGTAGATAGGTAAAATAATTTGTAAAATTGTTAAATTGGTCCCACTGGAAATATAAAACTTGTAATTTGTGTAACTTGTGAAATGTGACATATCCCACCCATTATTACTTTAAACTACATTTAAATGGACTGCATTCTTTTAGGTATATCACCACTCTTGTCCCCAAGCTGTAAATATGCCATGATTTTATAATGTGATACAACTACTTCTAATTCAATTGTAGGAAATTAATTGGAAATGGCATTTGATATAACACGTATATATATGATCTATGGTGGATCCCGTTAAATCGGGGAATCTGTGAACAATGTAATCTAGGTGCCTTCTAACTATTCAACAATAGTTGTTGATTTCAGAATAGAAGGTTTGCATGCAGAAGTCGGGGGACTGATGGTAGTGGTAGTGGGGGGATAAATTGCCTAAAGCATTTGAGCTTATTCTTCCATTCACTGGTTGAGTTCTGGCTTAATAATTGTATATAGTACTTATTTACATAGCTCATGCCCACCCACTAGGTACGAATTAATGATTTAATATAAACTTGGTGCAAACATTTATGCTGTATAATTGCACGGAAACTCTCAGTAGTGGTTAAACAGGTTTACAGGTAAATGATCAAAGGAACAGAAACAATAGGGGAGCCAAATAAAGGTGGTACAATGGTGTTTATTGAGGTTATGAAAAAGGTTGTAAATGCTTATGCCAAATGAAACGAGTGGCTTCTAAATCCCTTTCCCCAAAGTACAGCATATTGTGCTACTTTTTGTATGGAATTTATTATAGATGGGATTAATGTAGACTCCAGACCCAATGGAATTTTTGCCTAATCATATTCTAAAGGTAAAGAAATGCGTATATAAATATAACAACACATCTTTATTTAATTTGGCATAAAACTAAAGAGTAAATTGCTTTAGGTGGTTAAGAGCATTTTGAGTAAAGGACCACTAAATTCTATTTGCTAAGGGACAATAAATGCAACAGTCAAGTTTTAACCAATACATAGCATTAAAGTAAAAACACTATATACCAACTACTGTATAACACTATATGTATAGAAATATTTATTCCAAAACCATGGGTGTTAATATTATAACAAAATAAAATCTCTCTCTAAAACAACCTCCAATCTTCTGGGAAGTACTTCCAAAAAATCTGAGTGAGCTGTTGAAATTTGTGCCCAATGAGCCAAAAGAGAATGTTGGCCAAAAGGGCCTGGTTCACAATCAGAAACCCAATTGATCCCAAGGCCACATGTTGTGAAAGAACTAAATTTGTCTTATATTGTCTTAAGGGGCATCTGTCAGTAAGATCAACCCTTCTAAACCTCCAGGTAATTGAAAGTTGAAGAACATGATATTTTGATATCTGCAATCTGATGTCTTATTCCAGATAAATCCACTTTTTTAATATGCAAATGAGCTGGTAAGATTTATGGGCCGGGTACATATTTAAGGGACAATTTGCCTCCAGAACTTATTTTAAATGAAAGGGGGAGTTACCAGTGTGAAACATGTAGAGCAGGAGAGCAGATTGTCAGTCATTACATGTCTCACACTGGTAATGCCTCCATTCGTTTAAAATGAGCTTGAATCTCCTGAAGATCTGTGTCGTAGACCTTAACAGTTCATTTACAATTTCTTGGATCTAAAACATTATATTGCAGATATCAAGGTAACATTTTATTAAACTTTCTATGACTTGCGAGGGTTGATTCTGCTGACAAATTCCCTTTAACCTCAATATGATTAAACCATGACTTCTAGGAGATCATTATGTGCCCAGGCTCAGTCGTCGAACAGGAAAGGGTGATCGTCAAAATGTAGAAAGTGTCACAAAATTGGAAACATGCCATTGTCTGAAAAGGTAATCCTATATTGTAGAAAATAAGTACTCTTCATCAGGATTAATGAAACAAGCAAAAGGGATGGCCATGTACTATTATCCTTTTTAGACCAAAGCACTTTTTCTGTTAGTGTTCTTCTGACCTTCCAAAACCTATAATTTACCATTAGATTGACACATTCTTCCCTTCAGAGACCATGAAGGGCCAGATTAATTAAGATTGGTATTGATGAGGGGGCATGCTGGACTCTCCTGATTCATGATTAAGTGCACACATTTTCATGAGACTGGAGCATCTGACGAGTGGCGTGAGCCTCCATGAGCTACGCCAGAAATTTTTTTCCAGTCAAGGACTAGAGTGGGATTTCTGGCATATGGAATGCCACAGCTTTTCATGAATGAGATTAGCTGTGAAGTCATGCCTCCAACTCGCCCCACTTTGGTGGAGCTGAGAGAACCTGGAGTGAAAATGCCAAAAGTCACAAAATTTAGGCACCACTCTAAGTTACGCCTACATTTTGTGACTTTTCAAAGCTTTTGCTACAGATTTCTGGAATGACTGCTTTCATGAATAGGGCCCTAAGAATGCAAAGTCTAGGGACACCATGCTTTGCAACACTCCAGCCAAAGCTTTGGCATTGTAAATTGCAGTCTTAATCTTGCATGCAGCAGATTGATTTCAAAATCACAAAGCATAGTTCTTTCACTGATGTCAGAGGTGATTTTTATTTGTAACATGCTTCCTTACTACATGGACCTGCTCTGTATGGTAATGTGGTCTACTGCTTCATGGCTGAGCTGTTGTTCCTGGAAGCTTCTACAATCGATCAGTCTGTCAGAATAGGATTCTTGGTGCAAGTATAACCAGCTTTACCACTCATGTGGTAGAACTGGAATACAATGGTACATACGCAGGGTTTTGGACAGGCTTGAGATGATCTAAACCATCCTTAGAGGTATCAACCAAGTGAGGTTGGGTGGGTTTTGGACAGTCATCGTTGACTTTTATGGTGTTCTCCAATTGCACTTTTCTCCACATTCGTGGATCACATTGGGTATTGTGCTGAACCTTCCCACAAAACGGGATTCAAACGTGCGTTCTCTCGTACATCATTTTGGGGCGTATATGCCTACTGGAGGTGGACACGCAGATGCAGTCTACTATGTCTGGTTGCCACCTCCAATAGGCATACATGCCCGAAAAGGATGCACGAGACAGCGCACATTCGCTCTGCCAGCACCATTATAGTGTATGGTCCTCTTGGAGCTTACGTCCATATTTTGCGGGAGCCCTGACTTGGCCCATGAACATTCAGAAAAGTGCAATGTGATAGCACCCTTACATGGATAATTTCTGCTGGGGGTTAAGAGTGAATGATGCACAATACCCTAGAATCCTCTTCTTGGTTTAGCCTCAAGTTAAAATTTTAGTGACTAAGTGGATAAAAGTCTCAGTCAGCCTTTGCTCTAATTTACTAGTATTAAAGGAAGTTATCCCTATTCCTCCCATACAATTCATATTTTTATATAAAGCAGTAAATATCTAAAATGGAGAAGGGTTTCTCCATCTGCAAGGAGTTTGTATGTTCTCCCCGTGTTTGCACGAGTTTCCTGCGGGTTCTCCGGTTTCCCCCCACACTCCAAAGACATACTGATAGGGAGTTTGGATTATGAGTCCCAATGGGGACAGTGATGATAATGTATGCAAAATATGATAGCGTTATATAAGCAAAGCATAATAAATAAAATATAATGTATTTCTTTGGAAGTATTTCCTTTGAAGATGTTCTACAGTTTGTTCATTTGACCTCAGAATAACCTGCACTATGTCACACTATGGCCATTTACAATACCAATTATTGACTCCACATTATAAAGCCAGAACAAAGGCACAAACGTCATAATCTGCTTTGACATTTTGCTTTACTGTACTTTGCAGACCTGTTAAAATTACCTATATGAACTCAAGAAAGATAAACATCTGCCATGAATAAAGAAGCATAGTCAAGATAGCAAAAGAAGTTTTGCTATAACAAAAGAACACTTTATATTCTTAATAACGTGTTGAAGGGAGTGTCCTAATTGACTAGAATAATAACACATTCAGGTGACAGGCAGCTTAGGCCATTGATGAATGAGTCACTGGCAATGTGTGTAAACCTGATCTAACCCTATGTACACCTGCCGTCCCTTTGTACATGATAATAAGAGGTTTATTACCCTTACATTAGCTTTAAAATGCATTATTGTTATATCTCTCTTAAGGCTCATTTACACATAGTAATTTTCTTACATGACTGATTAGTTATAGGCAACTCCCGAAATCATTATGAGCATAAGATGGATTGGCAAGATGAATGTTTGCACCATCACTATTGTTGCAGGCACTAGGAGACGTTGTAATGGAACAACCATTAAACAATTCAAACAGTACACAACTTTACTTCTTTTATATTTCCACATATATCAAAGAAAGGTTCCAAATAAAATGGATATATTGTGTTATGTCTAGGTGCAGAGACGTGGGAGGCAGTGCATACATCAATGATAATCAATTCTGAAACCCTGTGTCATGCACCACTCCCTCACTTCCTGCACAAGAGAGAACACACTCAATCTCTCTTAGATTGTTCCTTTAATCCCTGTCCAGCCCCATGATATTTTTCCATTTTTAGTGAAAAATGGTTTGTTGAAAATTCTGTACATTTATAGCATAAGAAAGGCTTCAACTCAGGAACCAAGTCCATACCATCTACAGCCATGTAATATACAGCAATGTTTCCACTGAAACAGACAGGATATGGGTTGTTTCTGATCCCAATCATGTAATCCCCTTTAAAGGGGATACCCGGGACTTTAAAAAGAAAATTGTGCATAAGTACTAACTGGCAAGTAGTTGCTAAAAGAGGCAACCATCTGCCTGTTGTACCTATTGCCCGTCATTGACCGCTCCTGCTGGAGATTCAGCTGCTCTCTGTCAACAGAGCAGCAGTTTCTCTTCCTGTTTACAGGGTGGGACTACTTTTAGGCATCAGGGAACGGCTGTCAATAGGCATCACACCAGTAGTACTGCCTTGCAAGCAGAAAAAAAAAACTGCCACTCTGTTGATGCGGCATCAGTGGAAGTCTATAACCGCTCTGTCCTGGCAGAGAATAGCGAGGGGCACAACAGGCAGGAAGGTGGCACTTACCTGTTAGTGTAAAGTCCTGGATATCCCCTTTAAATGCCATGGTCATTAGTGCCAGTGTAATCCAAGTGTTTGCATTTATTTAACCCCTTAGTGATCGATCCAATTTTGACCTTAATGACCAGGCCAATTGTTTTTAAAATCTGAACAGGGTTACTTTACGCGGCAATAACTCTGGAATGCTTCAACAAATCCCAGTAATCCTGAGATCTTGAGATTGTTTTACTTTTTTTCACAGCAATTTTTTTTTATCCCCAATTTTGTTTCATTTCACAAGGGTAACAGGATAAAATGACCCCAAAATTTATTGTGCAATTTTTCCTGAGTACGCTGATACCCCGTATGTGGGGAAAAATAAGAATCACAGGTCCAATGGGACCGTGATGCATATCACAGAGGTCTGATGGTTATTATTCCAACCTTGGACATATCCATACTTCCCTGTGGCCTGGTATTTACTGACCTGGAACGTATGGCAACTTGTAGGTGATTTTGTGCACACATATGCTGTAAGCGCCGCTGGGTGTCAGCTGATTCTGACAGTTGACATCCGGCATTCAGTTACAAGAGCGGTCCCGCACCACTCCCAGCACTTTAACCCCTTAAATGGTGTGATCAAACTCGATTGCAGCATTTTGGGGGAAGGCAGAGGGAAGAAAGCCTGTCTGCCCTTGGATCGGAGACCCCCACAATGACACTGCGGGGTCTCGATCATTGCCATGGTGACTCGACACCAGGCTGGGTCTCCTGGGACCTGGAGGAAGACACATGTGGTGTTTCGAAATATGTCATCCATAAGGAATTGAATGTATGCAATACTGTTATTGAAGAAATCTGGAACTTTTTAATGGATAAATAAAAGGTATATTTTACTCTACCATTGGACTGTTCGCTGGAGAAACAAAAAGTTTTTTCTTTACATGTGTGGATTTATTCCAATCCGTTTTCCGTGCCAACTGTAACCACTGGTTATATGCATTCCTGTTTCTTGCTTGCTTTGCCAAAAACTCTTTTTTATATACGGTATATCTTTTTTATATATACACAGTACAGACCAAAAGTTTGGACACACCTTCTCATTTAAAGTTTTTTCTGTATTTTTATGACTATGAAAATTGTGCATTCACACTGAAGGCATCAAAACTATGAATTAATACATATGGAATTAAATACTTAACAAAAAAGTGTGAAACAACTGAAATTATGTCTTATATTCTAGGTTCTTCAAAGTAGCCACCTTTTGCTTTGATGACTGCTTTGCACACTCTTGGCATTCTCTTGATGAGCTTCAAGAGGTAGTCACCGGGAATGGTTTTCTATTCACAGGTGTGCCTGTCAGGTTTAATAAGTGGGATTTCTTGCCTTATAAATGGTGTTGGGACCATCAGTTATGTTGTGCAGAAGTCTGGTGGATACACAGCTGATAGTCCTACTGAATAGACTGTTAGAATTTGTATTATGGCAAGAAAAAAGCAGCTAAGTAAAGAAAAACGAGTGGCCATCATTACTTTAAGAAATGAAGGTCAGTCAGTCCGAAAAATTGGGAAAACTTTGAAAGTGTCCCCAAGTGCAGTGGCAAAAACTATCAAGCGATACAAAGAAACTGGCTCACATGAGGAAAGGAAGACCAAAAATCACATCTGCTTCTGAGGATAAGTGTCATGATCCGTTCCAGGGTTTATTAGTGTCTGCCCTTTTTGGACGGATCATGTCAAGGGTTAACTTTGCTCTGCCTCGTTCTGGGTTCAGGTTGGCTATTTAGCTCCCAGGAATCTTGCTGGCAGTGTCAGCTATAGTTCTGTCTTCGGCTTGTGAACCTGATTCTGGAAACCCTTGGTTTGTCCTGCTGTGAACCCTGACTTGTCCTGTGTCTGTTATCTCCCTCTGTCTGCCCTTTCCCTGCGTTTGTCTATTCTGCTTGATTCCCTGATTCAGATCTCCTGGCTTGGCTATTGACTCTGTTTGGATTTGTCCCTTTTGTAACGTATTTTGCTCGTCCCGGTTTACTGATCTCTTGCTACGTCCTGACTATCCTTTCTGTTTTAATCCTTTTTGTACTGACGTGTTATCTTGTGCCCTGACTCGGCTTTTTCTGACTACTCTCTTGCCACTTGTTGGCATCTGTTCAGCTGCTCAGTGTGTGCAGTCTCGCTTCCCGATAAAGCTCCCCCTGGTGAAGGTTGCACTGTATTGCACTGCAGCTGCATGACAATAAGTTTATCCAAGTCACCAGCCTCAGAAATCGCAGGTTAACAGCAGCTCAGATTAGAGACCAGGTCAATGCCACACAGAGTTCTAGCAGCAGACACATCTCTACTACAACTGTTAAGAGGAGACTTTGTGCAGCAGGCCTTCATGGCCTTCATGGTAAAATAGCTGCTAGGAAACCACTGCTAAGGAAAGGCAACGAGCAGAAGAGACTTGTTTGGGCTAAAGAACACAAGGAATGGACATTAGACCAATGGAAATCTGTGCTTTGGTCTGATGAGTCCAAATTTGAGATCTTTGGTTCCAACCACCGTGTCTTTGTGCGACGCAGAAAAGGTGAACGGATGGACTCTACATGCCTGGTTCCCACCGTGAAGCATGGAGGAGGAGATGTGATGGTGTGGGGGTGCTTTGCTGGTGACACTGTTGGGGATTTATTCAAAATTGAAGGCATACTGAACCAGCATGGCTACCACAGCATCTTGCAGTGGCATGCTATTCCATCCAATTTGCGTTTAGTTGGACCATCATTTATTTTTCAACAGGACAATGACCCCAAACACACCTCCAGGCTGTGTAAGGGCTATTTGACCAAGAAGGAGAGTGATGGGGTGCTACGCCAGATGACCTGGCCTCCACAGCCAGCAGACCTGAACCCAATCAAGATGGTTTGGGGTGAGCTGGACTGCAGAGTGAAGACAAAAAGGCCAACAAGTGCTAAGAATCTCTGGGAACTCCTTCAAGATTGTTGGAAGACCATTCCCGGTGACTACCTCTTGAAGCTTATCAAGAGAATGCCAAGAGTGTGAAAAGCAGTCATCAATGCAAAGGGTGGCTACTTTGAAGAACCTAAAATATAAGACATAATTTCAGTTGTTTCACACTTTTTTGTTAAGTATATAATTCCACATGTGTTAATTCATAGTTTTGATGCTTTCAGTGTGAATGTACAAATTTCATAGTCATGAAAATACAGAAAAATCTTTAAATGAGAAGGTGTGTCCAAACTTTTGGTCTGTACTATATATATATATATTATTTTTGCTCTTTTTGTTTGCTAAACTACTTTCTACAGAGCCAAGGCAGGGTGTGCTGATGTTATCAGTGAAACATTTATTTCACAATACAAATTTTTTATCACATTTTCTCTGTGATAGTCTGATAAAAAGAATCAATGTTTTATTTTTTTTTTTCTTACTGTGTACACCATAGACATAGAGGATAAATATTGTAATAATTTTATATTTCTGGGTGTATACTTTTCTGGTTTATTTTTACATGTCAATTGCGTTTTAAATGGCAAAACATTTTTCCCATTATTTTTTTATGCTTTATATTTTTACAAGTATACCGAAAGGGCTAAAAGCCACACTAGTGACCCAGCCTTTCTCTATGGGCATTTCAAATATACATTTTAATAACATTACCTTTAAATGTTAATGGTTCAGTGGGGCTAAATACAGTGGAATAAAATTGTGGGGTCCTAGGTGGTTTACATGCATAGCTTTTAGAAGGTTTTAGTGCGCTGTCCTGCCATCCATATTATTGTACAATCCATGATGGGAGGACATGTTTGGAGCTTATCATTATTTTTAATAGACGGTCTTGTGTCCTTCTGTCACATTGTTGTATTTGAGCCAAAATATTTCCAAAGTTTTGACTCAAATGTTATTAGTTCTTTTTCCCCCTCTTTTTTAGACCTTTTATGTTATTATTATTTTTTTTATTTAGTCACACTATGTTACTTGTACACTCAATAGTTTGATTGCGGGTCTAATGCACAGCAATACCCATGTATTAAAGTTCATTGGGCCTGCCAGTGTAAGGACTCCTTCAGATGTAATTATTTTCCGCTTACGAGAAAAACAGACTGATTATTGTGGTCCAAGTGGGGTCAGTTTTTCTCACACGCAAGAAAAAAAAGAAGTTTCTCCACCTTCTTCTTTTTGACAGTATTTGAAAAGGACCATTCTCTGATCTATTCACAAACTGATAGACTTGAATTGACCCTCGGATCAAAAACAGATATGTCTGATATTTTCTGTTGACCTTTTGGTCTGAGGAACAAAAAATTGGACATGTTCACAGCCCCACAGGATGTCATAGGTTCAAGAAAATCATGGATAGTTCTTGCATGAGAAAATTCAAAGTGTGAACAAGCCCGTACACTGACAGGAGGTCTGTTATACTCTGCTTATGTGGCCAATAGGTGATATATTATGGTTAGTGTTGAGCGATACCGTCCGATACTTGAAAGTATCGGTATCGGAAAGTATCGGCCGATACCGTCACAGTATCGGAATCCAATCCGATACCGATACCCGATACCAATACAAGTCAATGGGACTCATGTATCGGACGGTATCCCTGATGGTTCCCAGGGTCTGAAGGAGAGGAAACTCTCCTTCAGGCCCTGGGAACCATATAAATGTGTAAAAGAAAGAATTAAAATAAAAAATATCGCTATACTCACCTGTCCGACGCAGCCGGGACTTCAGCGAGGGAACCGGCAGCGTTGTTTGTTTAAAAATCGCGCTATTACTTGGTTACGTGAATTCCCGGCTTGTGATTGGTCAGGTCGGCCATGTTGCCGGGACGCGGACCAATCACAGCAAGCCGTGACGAAATTACGTCACGGCTTGCTGTGATTGGTCCGCGTCCCGGCAATATGGCCGCCCTGACCAATCACAAGCCGGGACGTCACGGGAGGCTGGACACGCGCTCATTTTAAAATGGGCGCGTGTCCAGCCTCCCGTGACGTCACGGCTTGTGATTGGTTGCGCCGCGATCAACCAATCACAAGCCGGGAGGCTGGACGCGCTCATTTTGAAATGGGCGCGTGTCCAGCCTCCCGTGACGTCACGGCTTGTGATTGGTTGCGCCGCGATCAACCAATCACATGCCGGGAGGCTGGACGCGCTCATTTTGAAATGGGCGCGTGTCCAGCCTCCCGGCTTGTGATTGGTTGACCGCGACGCAACCAATCACAAGCCGTGACGTCACGGGAGGCTGGACACGCGCCCTTTTTAAAATGAGCGCGTTTCCAGCCTCCCGTGACGTCACGGCTTGTGATTGGTTAATGGCGGCCATGTTGCCGGGACGCGGACCAATCACAGCAAGCCGTGACGTATTTTCGTCACGGCTTGCTGTGATTGGTCCGCGGCCCGGCAACATGGCCGCCCTGACCAATCACAAGCCGGGACTTCGCGTAACCATGTAAAAGCGGGAATTTTAAACAAACAACGCTGCCGGTTCCTGCGCTGAGGTCCCGGCTGCGTCGGACAGGTGAGTATAGCGATATTTTTTATTTTAATTCTCTATTTTACACATTTTAACATTAATGTTGTTCCGATACCCGATACCCGATACCACAAGAGTATCGGAATCCCGGTATCGGAATTCCGATACAGCAAGTATCGGCCGATACCCGATACTTGCAGCATCGGAATGCTCAACACTAATTATGGTATCTAACCATAATGATGAGCCAAGACGTTTGAAGTTCTTTAGTATGGACTGTGTAGTCCGTAAAAGGCACTGTCTCTTCAAAATTATTCCAATTGCTAGAAGTTTAATTATTAAATTAATTATTAGCTACATTCTTCCACCATAGATGATGATGTTCTACGTTCAGATCAGTGGTTTAAGGGGCACCTATACATATATACATAATGTTTCAGAATAAGCTGTCATGCGTGCACATGTGAAATAATGCCATTTCTGTACCTTATATCAATCGTATCCAACATTTTGAACAGTCTCCATTTGTAAGCTGGTGGGTAGGGTTTAACTGCTAGGTGTCTCCTATACGCACAGACAGATGGACTTCTGCTCTAATCTCCATGTTTCTGAATCCTGCATTGGATAAGCTCAATAAAATTGCCTCATAATCTGTCTTTTTATGCCTCTGCTTACTTTCTCACTCCGCTTCTCTCTCCTTTTCTCCTTCATAGACTTCAATATGCTCTGTAACCTCATACAGTTAGTCCTCGGGTTATGATGGTCTCGAGTTACGTCGTTTCGTGGTTACGACACTTTATACGACGCCTCATTCCGACTTACGCGGTTTTGCATCGTAAGTCGAACTACGTGCAACTACGTGCAGCGGCGGAAGAATAGAGTCCCAGTACTGTACACTGTACCCAGTTACACGAGGAAAACGAGTCTCCTGCACGCCATAACACCCTTCATTATGGCTCCCAAACGTAAGCTAGACTCATCTGATACCAGTGCATCAAAGAAAAGGAAGGCCATCACCATGGAGGTGAAAGTGGATATCAAAAGGCGATCTGATAAGGGGGAAACACCAACAGAAATGGCAGGTCATTAGGACTTAGTCGTTCGACTGTATTATACAGTACTGTATGAACGTATGGTCCGACTTACGTCGAAATTCGGTTTACGACGCCACGTAAGAACGGATCAACGTCGTAAGTCGAGGACTACCTGTACTTTACTGAGCTGCCCAATCCTCCTTGTCTTGTGAATTAGGGATTTGATCAAGTTGTTGGGTGATAGAGTCACTCAGGAAGCAGGGGAAAAAGAGAAGTAGCTCCTAAGTGGAGAAAGAAGCAGCTTTAGCTGATTAGCGACTATAAGAAACGTTGTAATTTATCTCATCATATTAATTAATGCAAAGTTTTTCTTACAGCAAATAGCTGCAGGTTTTCTATTAATTAAACAGGTAGATTTTGCAATTCTGTCATAAATGAGTGGCTCAATGCATCCCAGGATCTTGCACGTCATCACTTAAAGTGTGCACCGTGAAAAAAGAAAAATCAATTTAGCATATCTCCTAATATATAGCTGTAAAGATTATAAGGTCTCATTTTCTATTTACAATGCCATGCAAGTACCTTTAGCCTTAGTGCTTGGGCCTGAAAGAATTCAAATTAAATAGCTATCAGTATATTCCCCCGAAGCCAAGACCTGACAAAAGTGGAGAAGAAATGCTTGCTCCAAATTGAAGAGAGTCCATAAGCTAAAGGCTACACTTAGGTATAATAAATCAAGCAGAACAGAACATTAGATGTTGTTTTTGTCAACTCGAACAGTCGCCTACACAGCCACAAGCTGTTGACTGTCTCGAAAAATGACTGAACTTATAGCTTAGGCTATCAGTACAGTCAAACAAGCCTCACCTAACTCGTTGGCTGACATTTGCTCACCTGAATTTTAAAGCCTGTTACAGCAATAATAGTGAAAAAAAAGTCTAGTTCTGAGATTTCAATTATCCAGAGTGATGAGAGATCGGAAACAAACACTGGCGATAATTGTATTTACAAATATGTATTTCTATTTAATAGAATCATATTTCTACACAGACTTGTCTCCTCTAAAAGAGCTACCGTATATACGTTAGGATTCTCGATATTAACAATTTGCAAGTATTTTTAAGAACTGTGAGGTTAATTAAATGAGTATGAAAAATCTTTCCATAAGTAATGTAGCAAGGTCATAGGTCTCTTTCTAAAACCACACAAACTAAGATGAAATTGTTTTTTTTTCTTATTTTCTAGACTAAAACTTAAATTGAATGGGATATTCACATCTCGTACATTTATATACAGTACAGACCAAAAGTTTGGGCACACCTTCTCATTTAAAGATTTTTCAGTATTTTCATGACTATAAAAATTGTACATTCACACTGAAGGCATCAAAACTATGAATTAACACATGTGGAATTACCGTATATACTCGTGTATAAGCCGAGATTTTCAGCCCATTTTTTAGGCTGACAGTGCCCCTCTCGGCTTATACTCGAGTTATTGTCCCTCGAGGGTTGGAGGGGGAGCGGCGGCTGTGACATATTCACCTGCTCCTGGCACAGTCCCTGCATCTCTGGTCTCCGGGTGCTGACAGCTTCTTCCAGCATTGAGCGGTCACGTGGTACCACTCATTACAGTAATGAATATGGAAGCGACTCCACTCCCATACGGGTGGAGCTGCAAATTCATTACTGTAATGAGTGGTAACGGTGATCGCTCAACGCTGGAAGAAGCTGTCAGCGCCTGGAGACCGGAGATGCAGGGACTGCGCCAGGAGCAGGTGAGTATAATGGGGAGGGGGAGCACTGCGCGATATTCACCTCTCCTGGTTCCGGGTGCTGCTCTGTCTCCGCGTCCTCTGCAGTGACGCTCAGGTCAGAGGGTGCGATGAGGTGGTTAGTCCGCGCCCTCTGCCTGAACGTTAGTGCAGAGGACGCAGAAGACACAGCAGCGCCGGATAAAGGACGGGTGAATATAGCAAGTGCCGGGGGCCTGAGCGACGAGAGGTGAGTATGATTTTTTTTTTTTTAATTGCAGCAACAGCATATGGGGCAAATATCTCTATGGAGCATCTTATGGGGCCATATTCAACATTTGTGCAGCACTAAATGGGGCAAATACCTTTATGGAGCATCTTATGGGGCCATAATCAACATTTGTGCAACATTGTATGGGGCAAATATCTCTATGGAGCATCTTATGGGGCCATAATCAACATTTGCGCAGCATTTTATTGGGCAAATGTCTCTATGGAGCATCTTATGGGGCCCTTATTAACCTTTATTCAGTACTGTATGGGGCAAATGTGTCTATGGAGCATCTTATGGTGCCATTATTAACCTTTGTGCAGCAATATATGGGGCATATTTTAATATGGAGCATCTTATGGGGCCCATCATGAACTGTATGGAGCATTATATGGGGCTCCTGATTCAATATGGATATTCAAAAACACTTAACCTACTGATATCTCAATTAATTTTACTTTTATTGGTACCTATTTTTATTTTTGAAATTTACCCATAGCTGCTGCATTTTCCACCCTAGGCTTATACTCGAGTCATTAAGTTTTTCCATTTTTTTTGTGGCAAAATTAGGGGTGTCGGCTTATATTCGGATCGGCTTATACTCGATTATATACGGTATATACTTCACACAAAAAAGTGTGAAACAACTGAAATTATGTCTTATATTCTAGGTTCTTAAGTAGCTACCTTTGGCTTTGATGTCTGCATTGCACACTCTTGGCATTCTCTTTATGAGCTTCAAAGAGGTAGTCACCGGGAATGGTCTTCACTTCACAGGTGTGCCCTGTCAGGTTTAATAAATGGGATTTCTTGCCTTAAAATGGGGTTGGGACCATCAGTTGTGTTGTGCAGAAGTCTGGGGGATACACAGCTGATAGTCCTACTGAATAGACTGATAGAATTTGTATTATGGCAAGAAAAAAGCAGCTAAGTAAAGAAAAGCGAGTGGCCATCATTACTTTAAGAAATGAAGATCAGTCAGTTCAAAAAATTGGGAAAACTTTAAAAGTGTCCCCAAGTGCAGTTGCAAAAACCATCAAGCGCTACAAAGAAACTGGCTCACATGAGGACTGCCCCAGGAAAGGAAGACCAAGAGTCACTCTGCTTCTGAGGATAAGTTTATCTGAGTCACCAGCCTCAGAAATCGCAGGTTAACAGCAGCTCAGACTAGAGACCAGGTCAATGCCACACAGAGTTCTAGCAGCAGACACATCTCTACATCAACTGTTAAGAGGAGACTTTGTGCAGCAGGCTTTCATGGTAAAATAGCTGCTAGGAAACCACTGCTAAGGACAGGCAACAAGCAGAAGAGACTTGTTTGGGCTAAAAAACACAAGGAATGGACATTAGACCAGTGGAAATCTGTGCTTTGGTCTGATGAGTCCAAATTTGAGATCTTTGGTTCCAACCACGGTGTCTTTGTGCGACGCAGAAAAAGTGAACGGATGGACTCTACATGCCTGGTTCCCACTGTGAATCATGGAGGAGGTGTGATGGTGTGGGGGTGCTTTGCTGGTGACACTGTTGGGGATTTATTCAAAATTGAAGGCATACTAAACCAGCATGGCTACCACAGCATCTTGCAGCAGCATGCTATTCCATCCGGTTTGCAATGACCCCAAACACACCTCCAAGCTGTGTAAGGGCTATTTGACCAAGAAGGAGAGTGATGGGGTGCTAAGCCAGATGACCTGGCCTCCACAGACACCAGACCTGAACCCAATCGAGATGGTTTGGGGTGAGCTGGACCGCAGAGTGAAGGCAAAAGGGCCAACAAGTGCTAAGCATCTCTGGGAACTCCTTCAAGATTGTTGGAAGACCATTCCTGGTGACTACCTCTTGAAGCTCATCAAGAGAATGCCAAGAGTGTACAAAGTAGTCATCAAAGCAAAAGGTGGCTACTTTGAAGAACCTAGAATATAAGACATAATTTCAGTTGTTTCACACTTTTTTGTTAAGTATATAATTCCACATGTGTTAATTCATAGTTTTGATGCCTTCAGTGTGAATGTACAATTTTCATAGTCATAAAAATACAGAAAAATCTTTAATTGAGAAGGTGTGTCCAAACTTTTGGTCTGTACTATATATCCACTGAAATACCATAAATGTAAAGTAAGTGCAGGCCGCACCAAGGGGACCCTCATTTATCTCAAGTACAGGGTCATATTGCATGCGCCTGTCAGTAGAAGGGTGATCGGCATTGTAATACAAATGAGTAGGAATTCTGACCAGTGCTCCACTGACAGGTTCGATTAGTGGGTCCCATAACCATTGAGTCATAAGTGTACTAAATGGGAATTCCTCTTTAAGGAATATTGCAATGGACTAAGGCTGTGCAAACAATAAGATTAGTGTTGGGCAAAAAAAATTGTTCATCAGACACACATACTATATCTCTGGCAACCGCTTATCTACCTGGGCGAAAAATACTGATTGTTGAAACATAGATGCCCTGCTTTTCCCTACCTTGCCCCGATTCAGCATTCATTAACCCCTTACTAACAGCTGCCATGAATTGGGCTATAGGGTGAGCCCGCCTCAAGTGTGACAGACAGTGGAGCTCCACCAGCAACTGCACACAGCATTTAACAGGTTAACAATCTCTGACTATGGCATTAATAGCAAGCTAACATGAAGCATGCCATCGGTTGCCTTGTGACTTGACCACTGCGCAACCAAAGGTTGCTATCACATCCAGGGGTGTGTTGAAGACCCCATGCCAGTCATCTTGACGCTCCGTTGGAACCCAGGCAGTAGTCAGGCTTCAAAGGAGACTGTGATTTTTAGTCCATACAGTAATACTGTGCTTTATACAGCACAAGTGATCAGATGACTGCATGTTCAGGTCTAATAAAGGGACTAACAAATATAATAAACAGAAAAAAGTTTTAAAAAAAGATGAAAAGATAAAAAACATACAAGTTAGAATCACCCACAAAAGTCAGATTTATGAAAATAGAAAATGAAATAACCCAAGTGGTAAACACAGTGATCATTTAAAAAAATCAAACAAGACTGCAAAAAAATGCTGTAAAAAGTGATAAAAATATCTTATCAATCCCAAATACATTGTCTGGTCCCCAAATTTTTTTTTTTTATAAGTAAAATAATAAAGAAACTGGACAAAATTGGTATCACCGTAAACGTACTAAAAAGGAGAATCATGATGCCAGGTCATACAGTGGATAAAAAAAATATTTGATACACTGCAGATTTTGCATGTTTTCCCAACTGCAAAGAATGACGAGGTCTGTAATCTTTTATAGTAGGTACATTTCAACTGTGAGAGACAGAATCTTAAAGAAAATTCAGAAAATCAAATTATATGATTTTTACATAATTAATTTGCATTTTATTGCATGAAATAAGCATTTCATACAATAGCAAAGCAGAACTTATTATTTGGTACAGAAACCTTTGTTTGCAATTACAGAGGTCAGACGTTTCCTGTAGTTCTTGATCAAGTTTGCATACAATGCAGCAGGGATTTTGGCCCACTCCTTCATACAAATCTTCTCCTGGTCTTTCAGATTTTGAGGCTGGCACTGCACAACATTGAGTTTCAGCTCCCTCAAAAGATTTTCTTTTGCGTTCAGGTCTTGAGACTGGCTAGGCCACTACAGGACCTTGAAATGTTTCTTACAAAGCCACTCCTTAGTTGTCCTGGCTGTGTTTTTCTGCTCATTGTTATACAGGAAGACCCAGTTATGACCTATCTTTGATGATCTTATTGAGGAAAGAAGGTTGTTGGCCAAAATCTTGCGATACATGACCCCACCCATCCTTCCTTTAATACGGTGCAGTCATCCTGTCCCATTTTCAGAAAATCACCCTCAAAGTATGAGGTTTCCCCAACATGCTTCACGGTTGGGTTGGGACTGTACTCATCCTTCTTCCTCCAAACACAGCAACTCAACTTGATACCAAAAAGTTCTATTTTGGTCTCATCTGACCACATGACCTTCTCGATTGCCTCCTCTGGATCATCCAGATGGTCATTGGTGAACTTCAAATGGGCCTGGACACGTCCTGGCATTTTAATCCATGATGGCTTAGTGTTCTATGGTAATGTTTGAGACTGTGGTCCAAGCTCTCTTCAGGTCATTGACCAGGTCGTCTTGTGTAGCTCTGGGCTGATTCCTGACCTTTCTCAAAATCCCCCTTATCCCAGGAGGCAAAATCTTGCATAGAGCCCCAGACCGAGGAAGATTGACAGTCATCTTTTGTTTTTTTCCATTTTCTAATAATTGTGCCAACAGTTGTTGCCTTCTCACCAAGCTTCTTGCCTATTGTCCTGTAACCCATCTCAGCCTTTTACAATTTTGTCCTTGTTGTTCTTAGATAGCTGTTTGGTCTTGGCCATGGTAGAGAGGTTGGATTGTGATCGATTGAGTGTGTGGATATTTGTCTTTTATACGGGAAACAAGTTCAAACAGGTGCAAATAATACAGGTAATGAGTGCACAGTAGGAGGGCTTCTTAAAGAAAAACTAACAGGTCTGTGAGAGCCAGAATTCTTGCTGGTTGGTAGGTGATCAAATACTTATTTTATGCAATAAAAATAAATTTAATTATGTAAAACTCATACAATGTGATTTTCTGTTTTATCTTTATATTCTTTCCCTCACAGTTGAAGTGTACCCATGATAAAAATTACAGACCTCTCCATTCTTTGTAGGTGGGAAAACTTTCAAAATTGGCAGTGTATCCAATACTTATTTTTCCTACTGTACTTATCACACAATATACATTGTAAAAACAACTGCCAAAAAACAATGTCAGAATTGTGAGGGTTTTTTTTCACAATTTCACTGCACTTGGACTTTTTTTTTTCCCCATTAACAAAGAAAACTATGTGGTACAATGTATGGTGGCTCAGTATTGCTTTGCAGCGCTGATGTCCCGGGTTCAAATCCCACCAAGGACAACATCTGCACAGTTTGTATGTTCTCCCCATGTTTGTGTGGGTTTCCTCCGGGTTTCCTCCCACACTCCAGAGACAGACTGTTAGGGAATTTAGATTGTGAGCCCCAATGGGGACAGTGATGAAAAGCGCTGTGGAATTAAAGTCGCTGTATAATCAAGAAGCATAAATAAATAAAAATGAATTGTGTTATTCGAATGTACAACTCCTCCCCCAAAAACAAGCCCTCACACATCTATGTGAACAGCAAGAAAAAAAGTAATGACTCTTTGAATAAGGGGAGAACACCCTCCCCCCCAAAAAAAAAGTTAGAACCCCTTAGAGGGAGGAGTTAATGTAATATGCATGTGTGTACAGTAAGAGGCCACAAGTCCTTAGGTACTAGCCTACTATTGAAATGTCCTTCGCACTGAATGTGCCCCTAGTCCATCCATCAATTTATTGGGAGATCCAACTCACTTCCTTAAGAAAAAAATACAATAATGTCCAAGATTTGAAAGGATCTTCAGTCCATTCTTGAGACAAGATAAAAGAGCTACCTGGACAAAGCCTTTGTGCCATCTAGGGTGACGTAAAGCTAGACAAGATTTGCCTCTTTCATGGTCCCAAAAGTTAGCAGATCTGTGACTTCTTATTTTAATTATTCTCTTGGTCCTTACTTTAAAATCAAATAAAAACAAAAGTAAAGCAAATATTTTCCTTGAAAGCCCAGCTCCATGGGTTTACATTTTACTTTAAATTGGAGAGGTAGATTATTGTTCATTTGTGTGTTTACTTCTTGTTAGTTGAACCTTCGCATTTCTTCAGCTGTATTCACCTACTACATTGGCACCTACACACAAGTTCTAAAACTCAGCAGCATTAATCAATACTAAACCTCAACAGTGCAATAAGTGCTTTGTACAAATGAGAAAAAAATAAGGTTCTTATATTCTGCAGATTCCCTACTGTCAGTTTCATGAACTCTTCCCATGCAAGTTATCCTTAGATTTTTAATTCCAACCTTTTAAACCCTTAAAGGGAATTTATCAGCAGCTTTTTGCTGCATAATCTTGCAGCAGCTTAATGTAGGGGCAGAGACCCCAATTCCAGTGATTTGTCACTCGCTCAGCAGCTTGCTGTAGTTTCAGTGCAATCTGTGTTTTATCACCCAGAGATTATCACTGCTGGACTAGGTGTCATGTGCAAACCAGACCAGCTAATCTGTGTAACTCTGCCCCCCACCACTGATTGGCAGGTTGACGACAGTGTACATAGGAAGCTGCCAATTAGGAGTGTGGGCGGGGTTATACAGAGCACAGCATTTAAAGCACTGATATATCTACAGCAGAGAAAACAAGGATTCTATTAGCATTTCACAAAGCAGCCTAGAAAGTGACACATTGCTGGAAACAGGCTCCGCTCCCACATCATGCTACTTTCAGGTTACATAGCAAAAACCTTGGGAATTTATTATTTCCAAACTTTTTTTTCTTGTTTTAAGTGCTATAACTATTGACATAGGGATATGAAGGCTTGATATTTTGGACTACTTGCAGTTTTGAATAACATCATTCATCTTACCATACAATGCGCAGGAAAATTAGTAAAAAAAATTACAATTGTGGGAAAAAATATAGCAATTCTGCCACTGCTGTTCGGGTTTTTGCTTTACGATGTTCATCGTGCAGTAAAAATGATCTGGTAACGTATTTTCCAGGTCAGTATTATTGCGTCGATACCAAACTTACCCAGTTTTTTTTTTTAAAAGTGGGGGTTGCATCTTTTAGTCCAGATGTACCTTATGGTGTGGTTGTTTATGGTGGGGAGAGGAGTGGCAGTGGGGTAGGAGCGGGTCACAGGAGGCAGTAGCTGGTTACTGCAGCTACTATGTGTACCTGCTGTTAAAGAAAATGAATATTCACTGCTCTCCATGCCCATCGTACCTCCCACCTCTATGCACTGACGTGTGCACCGAGAGGTGGGAGGGACTTTGGGAGTGGGAAGCAGTGAATATTCATCTTCTTTAATAGCGGGCATATTGTTTGCTGCAGCCGCCGGCTCCTGCAGCTGCTGGGCGATCACGTGTGCTCACTATTAAAGAGAATGAATATTCACAGCTCCCCAAGTCCATGGGAGTGGAAAGCAGTGAATACTCATTTGCTTTAATAGTGGGCACACATGATCGCCCAGTCGCTGCAGGAAGCCGGCAACTGCGGCTAACAGTGTGCCTGTTATTAAACAGAATGAATATTCACTGCTCTCCACTCGTCACAGGCATGGGGAGCAGTGAATTCTCTGGCAGCTGACCTCAGCATGTGGGAATGTAAGGCAAGGGAGCGGGGGAAGGCAAGTAAAATCTTTTTTTTATGTGTGCACCATGATGGGGGCAATATATACCAGGATGGAGATGGGGGGACCATGTTTACCAGGATGGGGCCATGTATACCAGGATGGGCATGAGGGAACCATGTATACCAGGATGGAAATGGGGGGGGGATGGTGTATACCAGGATGGGGCCATGTATACCAGGATGGACATGAGGGGATCATGTATACCAGGATGGAGATGAGGGGCCTTGTATACCAGGATGGGGATGAGGGACCATGTATACCAGGATGGAAATGAGGGGCCATGTATACCAGGATGGGAATGGTCGCCATGTACACCAGGATGGGTGTGAACCAATGACTAAATGGATTGGGGGCCACTTATACCTGGATTAGGACATATATGCCAGGATAGGGACATGTATATACGAGGATGAGGGATATTAGTACAGAATTGGGGGACATTACACCTGTAGCAATATCAGCAGCAGTTGCCCCCCATAACAGTGTGTCATGACCGCATTTTTTGCTTCATTTTTTTTCCTCCTCTAAAACCTAGGTGCGTCTTATAGTCCGAAAAATAATATTTTTATATTATTTCAGTGGTGAAAACAAATTTTGTAGTTCAAAAAAATTTTTTTTTTGTATTTCTCATCATTTTCTGAGATTTATTTCATTTCTTGCCAATGGAACTGTATGAAGGCTTGTTTGTTGCGTCCTGAGTTGCCATTTTTGTTGATATCATTTTGGAGTACATACAACATTATGATTGCTTTTTATAAAAAAAAATTTCGGAGGTGGGAGAGTGTGGCAATAGAAAAATGGATATTTTTTATGTTGCCGTTTAACATATGGTTGAAGATGAGCATATGATTTTTTTCGATAATGACGCTACCAAATATGTTTTTAATTTACCAAACTTTTTAAATTTTAATTTTATTTTTTTAGTCAGCTGAGGAGATGAACCTGCTATCGCGTGTTTGATCATTATCCTATAGACTGCAATATTACACTGTATGGGGAAATCATGGTTTTCCTAAGCAGCTTAAAGGGTGGTTGAGCTTCACAGGAGGCCCAAGATGCCATTCACCAGGTGAAGGGGGAACGATGGAAGCTAGTGCGTCATTTAAATGCCACTGTCTGAGATTATTTAGTTAAGTGGCTACACTGAAGCGTTCTGAGTTGGCTTCAATTGCTGCAGTTAGAGGCAGATGCCGGTAACGTAACACAGCCGGTATCTGCCTAGTGTAAAGAAGGCACAGCTCCTTACCCATCTTCATACTTTTCATACTTTTCTTGGCAATCTATGGCAAAAAAATTAAAATTAAGTCTTTGTCGATTATGGAATTAAAGACTCTCTACATAGTTAAAAATATATTGACCTAACCTCTTCAGAATCTATTAATCACTTGAAATGCTGCATTGCAATTGATCACCATTAGTGATGAGCGAATATACTCGTTACTCGAGATTTCTTGAGCACGCTCGGGTGTCCTCCGAGTATTTTTAGTGCTCAGAGTTTTCGCTTTTTTCTTGCCGCAGCTGAATGATTTACATCTGTTATCCAGCATAAGTACATGTGGGGGTTGCCTGGTTGCTAGGGAATCCCCACATGTACTTATGTTGCTACCTTTCGACTTTTAGGGGAAAAAAGATATTTAACATTATAGTAAATAGATCAATATATCCTCAGAGCATTGTACAAGTGTTCAGTATGGAAACCAAGGCTTTATACAAGGCTGTAAACAAAATTATAATTGTTTAAAAGCAAGAGTCCCGCCTGGGTGATTTTTTTAAACATGGGAATTCATCCATAACGTTGCTATTTTTTTTGTGTGAGAGCGTCATGAAATGCTGGTATAAAGTTCAGGCTATTTCATGGTACATTTATGGAATAAAGTGTAATTTTTAACATGAGAAGTCATACCTATTTTAATAACACTCCAGAAAACTTCTATACAGTACTGAGATTTCTCACCTATATTTAAAAGGCTGGAAAATCAGGAGTATATAGTTATTTTTAACACAACTTTGGTAAAAGTTACTTGCTTGTTTATTCTACATGTGGAGAAGGGAGACAAGAATTTATATACATACTACATTTGGTTTATTATTTCTACTAGGAGGAGAATTTCAGTATATTCTTTTTCTTCTTCTCAGGTGGATTACGAATAACATACAGTATATTAAAACATTAATCGCTTTTTAGAAAAAAATTAAGCCCTTAGGAATGCAGCCAATTTTTATTTTGGTACTTTCTTTTTTTCAAATAGCTATAGATTTTTGTTTTACTTCTTTGTCAACATAGATTTTTGGGGGATTTTTTGCTAGACGAGCTGTAGTTTTGAAGGACACCATTCATTTTACCATATATCATAAAGGAAAATGGCAAAAAAGAGGATTTTGGGTACTAATCATAAAAGTCTTCATTGGATGAGGGAGGTGGGGTACAGGAAATCATGGGTGAAGTCTACTGCCAACAGGGGGCTAACACTAAAAACATACCAAAAAAAACAAAAACAAGTCGGCTCCTCCCCAGCAGGCTACACTAAGCCTACTATCATTCAACACTTCATTGGGGAACATAGGAAACCATCGGATGTGTCAAAGCAGTCCCTGGCATAGGAAACATAACATTCTCACAAAGAATAGTTATCTCACAGGTTACTACTAGGGATCAGTGAACATGCTCGGTGATGCTCGGTTATAACTCGAGTATCATGGTGCTCGGATATGCTCATTACTCTGAGTAATGGGTGGTGCACTATGTAAAACTCGAATCCCTGCCCTTCATCTTTGGCACCTGCTACACAGCCAATAAGCATGCAGAGATTGCCTGCGCATCTCTGTAATGCCGTAGCCATCTTGGTTGTGGCATTACAATGATTGACTTGCCATGTGACATCATCAGGGATTATAAAAGAACATGGTTCACACAGCTCAGCACATTGATGCCATTGCACAGCTCTGGTTAAATTTGTCACATGTATTAGGTGGTCTGAAAAAAAATGTTAAAGAAATTTACGGGCTTTCTGTTATATTTAGCATTCCAAACAAGCATTAAAGAAATAGCTGCATTACATTTTATACCCCTATACTATTCTGTGGTCTGGGGTACATTTATGTGATATTATTCAGCAATACAAAAAAGCATTGAAAAAATTGGCTGGATTACAGTTCTCATCCATAAACTATTCTGTTGTTTGGGGTACATTTCCTGTGATTTATAAAACTGGAAAAAAAACCTTAAAAATTTTGTACAGTTACATTTCTCAACCATACAATATTACATGGTCTGGGGTACATTTCTGTGATTTGTAACAATCCAAAAAAGCATTAGTGTTATTTTTTACTGTATTCAACTAGTAATCCATACTGTATTATTATTATTATTATTATTTATTATTGTAGCACCATTTATTCCATGGTGCTTTACATGTGAGGAGGGGTAAACATAATAAAAACAAGTACAATAATCTTAAACAATACAAGTCACGACTGGTACAGGAGGAGAGAGGACCCTGCCCGTGAATGCTCACAATCTACAAGGGATGGGTGAGAATACAGTAGGTGAGGATAGAGCTGGTAATGCAGCGGTTTGGTGGATCAGTGGTTACTGCAGGTTGTAAGCTTGTCGGAAGAGGTGGGTCTTCAGGTTCTTTTTGAAGGTTTCGATGGTAGGCGAGAGTCTGATATGTTGTGGTAGAGAGTTCCAGAGTAGGGGTGATGCGCAAGAGAAATCTTGTATGCGATTGTGGGAAGAGATAAGAGGGGAGTAGATTGTGTGAGGATTGGAGGTTGCGCGCAGGTAAGTACTGGGAGACGAGGTCACAGATGTATGGAGGAGACAGGTTGTGGATGGCTTTGTATGTCATGGTTAGGCTTTTGTACTGGAGTCTTTGGGTAATGGGAAGCCAGTGAAGGGATTGACAGAGGGAAGAGGCTGGGGAATAGCGGGGGGACAGGTGGATTAGTAAGGCAGCAGAGTTTAGAATAGATTGGAGGGGTGCGAGAGTGTTAGAGGGGAAGCCACAGAACAGGAGGTTACAGTAGTTGAGGCGGGAGATGGTGAGGGCATGGACTAGGGTTTTTGCAGATTCTTGGTTTAGGAATGTACGGATCCGTGAAATATTTTTGAGTTGAAGGCGGCACGAAGTGGAAAGGGCTTGAATATGTGGTTTAAAAGAGAGATCAGTGTCAAGGATTACCCCGAGACAGCGAGCTTGTGGGACTGGGGAGAGTGGGCAGCCATTTACTGTAATGGATAGGTTTGTTGGGGGGGTCGCGTGAGATGAGGGAAAGAAGATGAATTCTGTTTTGTCCATGTTAAGTTTTAGAAATCTAGCAGAGAAGAAGGATGAAATAGAGGACAGACATTGAGGGATTCTGGTTTGTAGGGTGGTGATATCTGGTCCAGAGATGTATATCTGCATGTCATCAGCATAGAGATGATACTGAAAACCATGAGATTCTATGAGCTGTCCCAGGCCAAAGGTGTAAATGGAGAAGAGCGGGGGCCCTAAAACTGAACCTTGTGGGACTTCGACAGAGGTGAGGAGGTGGTGTGTGAGTGGGAGACGCTGAATGTCTAGTCTGTTAGGTATGACAAGATCCAGGATAGAGTGGGTGACAAAGATATCAAATAAAGTGTGACTCCCGAGGAAGTGAATGAAAGAATGTTGGAGCCAGAGGAAACTTTTACAACAGCAGAGGTGGCGGGAACCTGTGTTCCTGATCCAGCCGATATCCCACAACCAACCAAATCCCAATTCAAAGCTGCATCCTTTACCACTGGGGTTCTTGCAGGATGCAGATGGGAGAGCCAGGATTCATGAACTGATGAGTGGACTGCGGGGCCTAGGCTTATTGGAAGAGATGAGCCAGGATCAGGTCGGTAGAAATATTATTGGGCTCGCTAGCAATAAGGTACCGAGAGTTGGCATCCAAGGGGATGGTACTTACTTATAACCCTCTAAAAATTTGTTTAAAATTTTAATCGGTATTATATTGCTCACCAATAGACTATTCCGTGGTCTGGAGTACATTTCAATGGTATATTACCCCCCAAAAAATTGGTTAAAAATGTATCAATATTATATTGCTAATCCATAGTCTATTACATCTTCTTAAGTTCATTTCGGTGATATCTAACCCTCCATAAAATTGTTCAAAAATTATTGCAATATTATATTGCTCATCCATAGAGTGTTACATGTTATTGGGTACATTTTATTGGTATAAAACCCTTCAAAAACTGGTTCAAAAAGTAATCCATATTGTATTACTAAACCACACAGCATAGCATGTTCTTTGGTACATTTTGTTGATATATAAGCCTCAAAAAACCTACCAAAATTTTAGGCATGTTTAAGCATAGCAGATTTGGTGTGTTTGTCGCATTTTTTCCGCGTGGATTTGTGAAAATACCTGAAGCAAAACCTGATGCCAGCAAAGGCTTTGTAATTTTTAAAATGTAAAAAATGACAATACATATATTAAATACTAAAATACCAAGGAAATGTGTCATCTTTAACTTTAGGCCTTTTAGAAATCATTTCATCTTCCACTTGCCTAACTGTTCACAATCAGAGGACAATAAAACATTCACACTCCTTATCTATGAACTGTTCCAATATTTATGGACATAAGTGTTTATCACTCACATAATGGTAATTCTACTTCATGTCACCTGTCTTATCTATGGCATTTTTCTGTCCTGTGTTGTGCATAAATATGTGATTCTTCAGAATTTCTATTAGTCTATGCCTGATGAAGAGACTTGAGTAGTCTCGAAAGCTTGCAATTTGTTACCATCTTTTCAGTTAGCCATTTAAAGGTATCAACCACTGGGACTCTCAATCTAATATATAAAGCTGAATGTGTGTATGTATGTCCGGGATTGGCATCTGAACCGTCGCAGCTACAGCCACAAAATTTTGCACAGTCACACGTCTGGACCCCGAGAGCGTCAAAGCTATGTTGTGAGGTGAAATTTTAACCCCGCACTTTCCAATTCACCAAACAATTTTGCCCCTATCTACATAATGGGGAAAAAATGAAAGGAAAAGTGTTGGAGGCAAATTAACAGCTGCCAGATGTGAACAAGGGGGACTTAAAGAATGAGAGCGATGGCGCCAAAAATACTGTACAGTTGCTAAGGTGGGGCCCCGACATGGGATAATCACCACACCACCACGGGGATATGAACACACACACAAAATGCGCCACACACTACCACGTGCTCGAACACATATACCACCTTCAGCGCACATTTCACCACACATACACCAACCTCGCCACATAAAAGTTGAAACACAAAAGTCGCCGCTCAAAACTCGCCACGCGCAAAACTCTCCACATGCAAAACTCGCCACACGTGCAAAACTCACCTCATGGAAAACTCGCCACACACAAAACTTGCACACGCGGAAAAATTGCCACATGCACAAAAGTTGCAACACATGCAAAAGTTGCCTCACACAAAACTTGCACATACTCAAAAGGCACCACACATAAAACTCGCCACGCGCAAAACTCGCCATGCGCAAAACTTGCTGCATACAACTTGCTACACTAACCTGTCACATGCAACTCGACACACAAAAAGTTGCTACACGCATGTCGCCACACAAAACTCATCTCACAAAAGTCGCTACATGCATGTCGCCACACGCAACTCAACACACACAACTTGACACACGAAACTCACCCTAAAACACACACAAGTCTGGTATTATCCTTCAAAAATAAAAATCTGATTAATAAGCTGACAAACTACAAGAGCAACAAATGTACCATATAGGAATCCGGCAGCTGTCAGTCACATGACCTGTCTATTATGTGTATGTGTGAGCTAATACATACTGCCAGTGGGTGGGCTTACTGTTGGCTGGGGATTTATCAGGCTGCCAATTTAGCTTACAAATACTGAGGTAAAAATACTGACCAAATAACGTGTGAACGAGGTCTAATACAGGAGGAGATGACATACAGATATATACTATATACAGGAGGAGATGACACACAGGTATATACTATTTACAGGGGAGATGACACACAGGTATATACTATATGCAGGAGGAGATGACACACAGATATATACTATACAGGAGAGATGACACACAGGTATATACTATATAGAGGAGGAGATGACATACAGGTATATACTATATACAGAAGGAGATGACACACAGGTATATACTATATACAGGAGCAGATTACCTACAAGTATATAGTATATACAGGAGGAGATGACATACAGGTATATGCTATGTATAGGAGGAGATGACATACAGGTATATACTATATACAGGAGGAGATGACACACAGATATATACTATATATAGGTGAGATGACACACAGGTATATACTATATACAGGAGGAGATTACATACAGGTATACACTATATATAGGAGGAGATGACATATAGGTATATACTATATACAGGGTAGATGACACACAGCAGGTATATACTATATACAGGGGAGATGACATACAGGTATATACTATATACAGGAGATGACATACAGGTGTATACTATATATAAGGGAGATGACAAACATGTATATACTGAGGTGAAAATGAGAGGTGTGAGGTGAAAATGAAAAGGTGTGAGTGCAAAATGAGAGGAGTGAGGGAAAATAGTGGAGTGATCGGAAAATGACAGATGTGAGGTCGAAATGACAAGTGTTAGGGGGGAATGAGAGGAGTGAGGGGGAAAATAAGAGGAGTGAGGGGGAAAATGAGAGGTGTGAGGGGGAAAATGAAAGATGTGATGGGGAAAATGAGAGGCGTGATGGGAAAATAAGAGAAGTGAGGTGCTATAACTAACCACAGATATTTACTATGCCCAGGCAACGCCGGGCTCTTCAGCTAGCTTAGATTTACAATCTTCATGCTTTTCTCATGGTCAACTTTATGTGGCCTGTTCAAGAGTTGGAACAGCCAAAAATCTGTTTGTCTTTGCACCTGAAGGAAAAACTAAGAATGTCGTTTATCAAAAGGCTCTCGAATAAGTAGTAGAAGATTACTTCACATTACTTGGCCAATTTAGTTAAATCTGTGTGGAATATCTCTGGTGTTGAAATATATGTTGTAAAATGCTTCTATTAGCTTAGTTTTTGCCTTTTAATAATTACATTTCTATCTATTTGTTTTGTGGTTTTTTTGTGCAGAATAAATTTTTGTTAACACATTCTATTTTGCTAACAGCAGTTATTACCCCGGGCGAAGCCGGGTAGTACAGCTAGTTCTAAATATTTTTCTATCCAATATATATATATCTTTCCTGTATCAAAATGGAGGACACCAGAATGTACCGCATCTTTATGGAACTAAAGCCACTTCTGAAGAAACGTGCACAAATGGATAGCGACATTTTTTTCCTATCTACATGCAAAAAGGAGAATCTAATTCCCAAAGGACTCTGGATTACAAACCCAATTCTTCATACCTACAATACCCATTATGCACAAAACCTGTGTCACAGGACTTCTGAGATATTAAGGAATCACCTTTTGCATGTCTGCTACAGCATAAAGAGTAAAGTCCAAGGTCAATTTGAAACTATGAGGAAAACACTTACAGAAGAGACAGAGCGAAAATTACAACAATACTACAACAAACTACGGACCCTTCTGATTCATAACAAGGAAAAGAAACTGCACAGATTACGCCTCAATTCAGGACTCTATGCAAACAGATACAAAACAAAGCCTAAACCTGACAACTTGGACAACCACTCCATTCCAGGCACAAAGGCATCTAACTGTGTCATTAATCTCTCAGATTATAAACCCAACAAAGTGGAGATGGCCGTGCTTTCCAGAGGACTCTCATTTTGTCCTACTAAGGCCCTGGATAAAACTGAACTCTGCAGTGATATGGAACATTTTTTCAGGAGACTGCGCCTGAGGGAATATTTCAATGATACAGAATATTCAGAAAACACTCAGACTGAAGGAAAAGGGATCCTAACAACTAAGAAGAGGTCAGACTGGACACCTCCCCTGGACACAACCCTCATTTGGATAAATATATAGACTCCTTCAGACATTTGATAAAATCCACCATCATAGATACTAACAGGAGACAAGCATCCAACATCAGTGCCCAGGAGAGAAAGGCCATACAGTCTTTGAAAACCAACAAAGAAATCATCATCAAACCTGCTGACAAGGGTGGTGCAATAGTCATGATGAACACATCAGACTATATGAAGGAAGCAAACAGACAACTTATGGACACATGCTACTACAAAAAATTGGAGTCAGATCCTACACAGGACTATTACAAGCAACTAAACAAGTTGGTATCTTGTCTGCCCGATGAATCCATAAGAGCCGATGACCTGATACCAGAAAGTCCAAGAATAGGGGCATTCTACATGCTTCCCAAAATCCACAAATCTGGAAATCCAGGAAGACCAATTATTTCATGTATGGGCACCCTTACTGAGCAGGTATCTGGATGGGTAGAGGGTATTCTTAAACTACTGGTAAAGGATACACCCAGCTTCATTGAGGACACAACTGACCTATTGAATAAACTATCAGCAATAGGTCCTCTACCTGAAGGAACCATCCTGGCCACCATGGATGTGGAATCTTTGTACTCTAATATCCCACAACAGGATGGATTAAATGCCTGCAAATTCTTCCTGGAAAACTCAGGGACTGATGCTGTTTCTGTGGTGAAACTTATAAAATTCATCCTCACCCACAATTACTTTGAATTTGACCACAAGATCTACAGAAGACTGGCACAGCAATGGGAAGTAAAATGGCCCCACAGTACGCAAATCTTTTAATGGCCAAGCTTGAAAGCGACTTTTTGTCCTCATGTCCCATCAGGCCTCTGGCGTACTACCGCTACATTGATGATATTTTAATCATCTGGACTGAGTCTGAGCCACAGCTAAAGACGTTCCATGAATAGTTTAATCAATTTCTTCATACCATCAACTTAACACTCAACTGCTCCTGCACTGAAATTAACTTTTTGGACACCATCATTAAGCTGCAGAACAATGAAATAGAAACATCCCTGTATCAGAAGCCAATCAACCGTCCAACATACCTTAAATGGAACAGTTTCCATCCAAAACACATAAAAAACTCTATTGTCTACAGCCAAGCCATCAGATACAATCGCATATGTTCCAACCCCATGGATAGAGATGAACATCTTGGTCGCCTCAGAAAGACCTTTTTGAATCAGGGCTACCATCCAAGAACAATTCAAAACCATATTACTAGAGCAACTAGAATATCAAGGAATCACCTGCTACATTACAAAGCTAAAGAAGAAAATAATTGAGTGCCTCTAGTAGTTAACTACAATCCAAATCTGGAGGTGCTAAGGAGAGCTGCATGGAAATTACAACCTTTACTACAAAAAGATGCCCGCTTATAATCCATTTTTCCAGACCCCCCACTACTGTGTTTTAGGCAGCCCCCAAATCTAAGAAACATCATTGTCAGCAGCTCTCTGTCCTCTCCAACAGCTGCAGGAACCTTTCCCTGCAATCAGAAAAAATGTAAAATCTGTCCATTTATAATGACCACGGACAAGATAAAGATCCCCAATTCACATCAGGACTTAACAATACCAGGTACTTTCAGCTGCGTCACTTCTAATGTGGTGTACTTATTTATTTGTACTAAATGTCCAACTAGGGGTTTCTATGTAGGGGAGACAGGGCAGAAGCTAAGAACAAGGATGAACTTTCATCGCCATACAGTGAGAGAAAAAAGAATAGATCTACCTGTGGTATTACATTTTTGCCTCCCCAATCATAGCATTATGGACATGAAATTACTTGTATTAAAAAGTAACTTCATATCTCAGAGAGACAGAAGAATCTGGGAATATAAGCTAATGATGACCTTTGACACTCTCAGTGCAGGAATGAATGTGTGGCATGGATTTATGTCTTTTTACATCAACTAAGGAATTTGCTCCTCAGACCATGTGGAGTCACCATAACACAGTACCAGACCCCAATCAGAGGACAAAAAACATTCACACTCCTTATCTATGAACTGTTCCAATATTTATGGACATAACTGTTTATCACTCACATAATGGTACTGTAATTCTACTTCACGTCACCTGTCTTATTTATGACATTTTTCTTTGCTGTGTTGTGCATAAATATGTGATTCTTCAGAATTTCTATTAGTCTATGAGACCTGAGTAGTCTCGAAAGCTTGCAATTTGTTACCATCTTTTCAGTTAGCCATTAAAAGGTATCAACCACTGAGGACTCTCAATTCTACATATTTTTCTATCCACTGGCTAACATATATATCTCTCCTGTATTAAATTGTTCACAATAACAGTAATTTTGACCAGGGGTGCACAAACTTTTACATGCCATTGTACATGATTGTCCAGGTCATTAAGGTGAGACCAAACTTCAATAGTTTTTTTAAAATACACAACAAGAAAATCAGAACTTAAAATATATACAGTGGCTTGCAAAAGTATCCACACCTTTAGCTTTTAATCTATTTTGTTACATTACAACATGTGTTTAAATATTTTTGTAATCCAGTTTGTGTGTGATGTATAACCAATAATCTACTCTAATTGCTGAGCCACACTCAATCGCTTTGTCATTTTAACAGAGTCTGACCTTACTGTAAATTTGCTGCTGATACATCAGGTGTCCAATTCTTTTTGCTTGCAATAGCCTTTGCTGGTTTTATCTTTGCTGCTCCAATGGTAATCCTGCACAGAATCCCAGTTGCATACCCCCAAATGAAGCTGTGCAAAATGAGCATGAGGACACAGGGACTATGATGCCTCATACAAGTTAAACTGCTGCCCGTCCTAGCCACTTGTCAGTGTGGGTTGCAGATTGAAAACATACAGTTCCCGAGACCTTTGTCCCAACAATCACCCATACCTCACTCGGCAACCTGGTGCATGTCTGTGAGATGTGAAGAAATATATCTCTTGTTCACTGAACACAACAGAATGGGTTGGGAGTCATTTCAAGCTTTATCCTCATTGATGTTTACTTGTTTTCCAGTGGGGCGCAGTGAGTCTCTGTGCACTGCTATAAAGCGGTCAGACAGACAGAGGAGGGTGGTGAAGCTGGAGATCTCCTGGCCGAGCACAATGCAAGTTAAAACATTTCTTCACATGTCACAGCCGTGCTCCCGGCCGCCAATGGCATTTTAAAGTTGTTTTGATGCTAATCCTGCAGAGGATCCCAGTTGCACACCCACTGATGAAGCAGTGCAAAAAGAGCATATAAGTAAAACTGCAGTCCATCCTAGTCACCTGTTAAAGACATACAGCTCACGAGACCTACATCTCAACTGTCAACAGCTGTATCAACTATTCCTCAGTTGGCAGCAGAGAGCATGTCTGTGATATGTGAAGAAATATATCTCTTCAATGAGAGAGTATCATCTCAAGCTTTATCATCCTTGATGTTTATTTGTTTTCCAGTTGGGCACAGTCAGTCTCTGTGCACTGTTATAAAGCTGTCATACAGATAGAGGAGGACGGTGATGAAACTGGAGATCTCCTGGGGTTGTATTAAGTAGTTTAAAACCTATTTCTTCACATATCACAGCCATACTCCTGGCTGCTGACTGTATGTGCAATACAAGTCTTGTCTGTTGAGACACACTTCTTGGTAGGTGTATGTCGTCAGTCTGCAGCCTATACTGATATTTGACCAGGACTAGCTGTAGGTTTAAATATCAGGGACTCCATTTTATATAATTCTTGGAGAACCCCTTTAATGATGTGCAGACTTCACATTCTATCAGTTTTCCACCTGCTCATCAATGTAGTTCTCCAACTACTGAACTTTGCTTTCTTTTAGTCCTTTTCCGAAGCTGTCACCTGTGGCGCTTACATACCTCCTTCCCTACAAGACCCCCTCGTTGGGTAATTTTGGCATGCTGGTTCAGAGTAGATCATGCATGTAAAACACTATAGTCCTGATGTTGGGTTCCCCTTTATATAAAGAAGTCAAATACTGAACCGTTCACTTCAATTTTTAATGCGAACATTTGTTTCCCATTATTAAATATTTATAATATTTCTGTATGAATCAGACCACAAATTGAAGCAGTGGTAGCCAAACAAAATGGACACACCTGGAAAAGTATAAACATGACTCTTGGCATAGAAAGTAATTAAAAAAAAGGCGGTATATGTAGAACTTCTTTTGGGATGTAAGAGACAGCATGGGTTCAAGAGAAAATACGGCTAAACTCAAGGGTCCTGGTAAAATAATGGACAAAATCACAACACGATTGTATCGAATTGTTACAACTTATTAAGTAGAACTGTCATGTGTTCCAAAAAAGTCACAGATTTTATTAATTCAGAAGTGTATTGTTATCGTTTCCAGGAATTTATTCCATTTTCTGCAGCTGTTCTTCTCAGAGGCCAGAGTCATATTTTTCAAGAGCGCCCAAAATTGAGTCACGTGACAACAAAGTGATAACACATTGCAGCATTTTTATCTCTACCGCTACATTGGTTTTCTAGTGTGGGGACATTATATTGTAATTCCGAGAAATTATTCGCAGTTAAAACCGAAATCATTTTGAAAATAATTAGATCCATTTTCAGAATATTACATGTCACTGGAGAGTATTGTTTAGGCAGTTTACATTTTTCAAGAGAAGAAAAGGTTTATTTTCTTGCTTATGATTTGTCTGATAACTGAATAAAAAAAAAGTTGAAATATAATTTGTATAAACCCTAGTCTGTACTTTGCTGCTATTCCTTGCCCATCAGACTTAAAAATATTAAAAGAAGAATACATTTAAAAAGTGCACACTTTGAGTTGCATCTATGCAACTTGCCTCCTGTCCTCCACAATAAATGCTATTCCTAAAAAACGATAGAAAATAAAAAATTAAAGAACAAGACACCACTCCCCAAAAAAGTTTGACTTCTGCCAAATGGGTCAATAAATCACTTAACTTTTTTATTTTCATTCAATTTTTAGTGTTACTATTTTTCGTCTTATTTTTAGTCCTGTAGGCATGACATTTTGAGTATATATAAGAGGATCGGGAAGTATGTTCCCTAGAGATGAGCAGATCTTTTGAAATTTAAATTTGCTGAATATAAAAAAAAAATCACTTAGTAAATTTGCACAAATCTCATCACTGGATAAATTGGAATTATAAAATACACATAGGGTAGAGATAAGAGAAAAACTTGCTGATCTTAAGAGTTTACACACTACAGAAAAAAGAAAGAGAGGACTCCACAGACCATAAGAGCTTACACTCTACAGGAGAGAGAGACTTAACCAGTGAGTCTAGAGATGGAAAATGAAATCACAGATCTGGGAACCGCTGATCTGTGATGACCTAGGTACTGACCACCACTGTACAAGGTCTGATAACACACAAAATGAGGTTAGCTTATTTTATGAGCAGTGTTGGAAAGGGTGTCGGGAAAGGGTTTTTTTTTGTGAACCAAATCTCAACATTCGAATTTGCTTGAAAATGGGTTTCAGGAAATTCAACTCGAACTTGAACTGCGCGGAAAGATCTATTTATTTCTACTGTTAACCAGTTAGAGCTGTGCCTAATCAACGTGAGCAAGTTTCCAATTGAATGATTACCTTAAGTGGTCTATGCTTGCAGTTGCAACTTTTCCTAAAGAACTAATCTTACCATTTTAGAGACATAATCATTGCAGTGACAAAAGTCCTTGACATGGTCACCAATTGAACTGGCAGTGGTGATTATGAAACATTGAGAGAACTGCAAATACTTTATTTGCACGTTGAATTCATTTCAGGGCTAAGGCTACGTTCACATTAGCGTTGTGCGCCGCAGCGTCGGGCGCTGCAGCGTCGCCGCATGCGTCATGCGCCCCTATATTTAACATGGGGATGCATGGACATGCGTTGTGTTGCGTTTTGTGACACATGCGTCTTTTTGGGCGCACGCGTCAGGGCGCAGAGGAAGCAGCAAGTTGCATTTTTTTGCGTCCAAAATCATGCAAAAAAAGGATGCATGCGTCACAAAACAATGCGTTTTGCATGCGTTGTGCGTTGCGTCGCCGATGCGTCACCGACGCAACACACAACAACGCAAATGTGAACGTAGCCTAACTGATACTTTTCTAAGAAAAAACTTTGAAGCGTGGATTTTTTTTTTGCAGAATTTAACAGCATTCAGCCACAGTTTAAGTAAACAACCCACACTAAAGATTATTGCCATCATGATAGTTTTGTCCCAATACAGTATCATGTAAACTGCAGCACATCGCCTACATACACAGGGCTATGTGCTGCTGACAACGATCATTTTTATGCACGCATAAAAATCATTGCACCCACCAAATGATACTCATTCATTGGACGATTCATTGCTAACTCTAATAATTGGAAAAGAGTGTTCCTATGAACACTCGTTCACTGCATTAACTTGTAGTGATGAGCGAGTGTACTCGTTGGGCAAGTTTTCCCGAGCACGCTCAGGTGGTCTCCGAGTATTTATGACTGCTCGGAGATTAAGTTTTCATGGCCTCAGCAGCATGATTTACAGCTATTAGCCAACTTGATTACATGTGGGGATTACCTAGCAACCAGGCAACCCCCACATGTACTCAACCTGGCTAATAGCTGTAAATCATTCAGCTGCCATGATGAAAACTAAATCTCCGAACATTAACAAATACTTGGAGGTCACCCAAGTGTGCTCGGGAAAACCCAAGAAACGAGTACACTCGCTCATCACTATTGACTTGTCAAAATGAGCCATTCGAAAGGTTTGAGAAAGGAGTATCTGGCTTGCTCTAAGAATCTGTTTTATTTTATGAAAGAGATAAAAGAGAATAAAAAAAATAGTTTCAACTACTTTAAGACTAAACATTGATGTTACCATATCTTGCTTAGACGTTTTTGGATCCCCCTTGGTTTCAAAAACATAAACAACAAAAAAACAAACAAACAGCGCTGTTAGACTATGTCCTATCCTAAGCTAGATGTTTGGTCAACAGGAATTGACACAGACACAATGGACGGTGCCAAGATGCTATCATCCAGGCTGGGAAATGAGCTGCTGTGAGCACAGCATCAGTCACTAGCAGAGATATCATCGAGGTTTCGGCCGGTCACTGAGGCTGCATTCCAAGGTGGGCCAATGAACTGCGGTGACCTTGGTGAGATTACCACTAGCACACAGTGAGAAAATGTCTCACGGGGCAGAGCCGAGTTCACCCAGAGAATTTCACTGCGGTGAACTCACCTCTGCACTGGGAGACTTTTTCTGTGCTAGTGGCGATCTCACCAAGCTCATCACAGTTAATTTGCCTGGCTGGGAACGCAGCCTCTGTGACCAGCAGAGCTCACCGACACAAAAAGAGGACAGGGTGCAGCGTACCCGATTAATTATGGCAGTAACACAAATGCATCAATACCGATATAGTGATCACTCTCAGCCTACTAGTCCATGAAGGGGGTGATTGTTTGGTATATTAGTGCACAAAAGATAAAAGATAATAATTATGTATGCAGCATTATTCAAACAGGCAATGCAGAGCATCGAGCTAATGGTCTATTAGTAGCGCACACGTAGGCGGGCCGCCCAGTGCTACAAAAAGCATACTGTGTGAACAGAGGCCACAGTTTACAGAGACATCTGGGTCCAACTGCACCCTGTAAGATAAAGTGCAAAAAACCATATCAATATATGTAAGGTGTTTCTGCCATGATTAATAGAGTCCGCTGCACCCTGTCAGTGCATTTGCTTGGACTCCTGAGCAGGTAATCATCTCTGCTTTTTTTTCTGTGATTTCTCAGTGACTGGCAGGAACCTTGATGATGTCTCCACTAGTCAAAGATGTGTGCTAGCAGCAGCTCACTTCCCATTGGTTCTCAGCCTGGATGGATGCATCTTGGCACCGTCCAGGTTTAAAACAGTCTATCCCCCAAACATTGATTACGGAATGGGACAGAACGATGGCAGGTGAGGGATAGTTTTGTTTTTTATTTTTGTTTTATTACAGTAGATGAGAGATTCAGTGGAATTAAGTATTAGGTGAGTATAACTGTTATTTTTAAATAAAAAAGTAAAAGTCTGTTTTGTTTTATTCAAATAAAAGACTTTACTCTGGCTGTGTCTTTATTTGCAATATAACTATAGGATTAGTAATGGATAGGGGTCTTATAGAAGACTCTCCTTTACTAATCCATGGGCTTGATGTCACCGAACAACACAAAGGTGACTTCTACCCCCTCAAATGTGAACCTCTCTTGCCACCGCTACAGGGCAAGTGGGAGGAGCGAAACAAAGCATCAGAATTGGTTCCTTTAATAGATACGCCTTTTCTGGGTGGCTGCGGGATGCTATTTTTAGACCCCCTACAAGCCTGAGAATACCAGTCCCCAGCTGTCTGCTTTAGCAAGGCTGGTTGTCAAAAATGGGGGAACCCAATGGCATTTTTTTAAATTATTTATTTAAATAATTAAAAATATGGCATGGGGACCCCTCTGTTCTTGATAACCAGCCTTGCTGAAGCAGACAGCTGAGGGTTGCAGCCCCCAGCTGTGAGTTTTGTCTGGCTAGCTATCAAAAATACAGGGGAACCCATGCCATTTTATTGTTTTTTTAATATTATTTATTTACAGATCAGGAGCCACCTGATGAATACTCCCATCAGCCGCTCCTACTCTCACTGTTATTAACGGCAGCAGGCATTGGCTGATGGGAGTGGTAGTCCCATCAGCTGACACCAATGACCTGAGGTAAACTTTATTTCTCCAATCTCTGCTGCGCACTAACGCTGTCTTTTGACAAAGTGGGAACTGCAGCTGTCTGACTGGCAGTGATGATTTTCCACCATTCAAAAATGGTGTTTGCCACGCTGTCATGCACATGACAGCATGGCAAACAATGGATGTTTGGGCCCCCCATTTAAGTGAAAGGGGTTCTGGTACCTGAACCCAAACTTTTTTTTTTAACTATTCGGCCAAACCCGTCGTACCCCAACATTCAGGTGTCCGCCCATCTCTACTTAAATGCCATCCAAGTGGTGTCCATTTTTCACACACTGTTAGATAGGAGAAGTTTGAGACACCTCCATCAGTTTTTTTCTGAGCGGATGAGAAGAGATGATGAAACTAATGGTAACATCTGATTCACTGACGAAACTGTGATAACACTGATGAAGCATGGACCGTTTTTTGCATGCAAGAAAAATGATTGATGTGTAAATGAGCCCGAAGTAGTGTAAGATAATCTTCTGCAACAAATTATCAAGATGGTGCTTTGTTATGGTAAACTTTGCTACAGCTGCATGTTAACTGACTGCAGTTAAAAGTTTGAGTCTGTGGATGACAGAATCTATGAAGAATTCAATTCAAAAACTTGCCAGAATCTGTCTGGTATGAGTGCAGAAATTACTATTATAATACATCAATATATGTCTAACCAGTTGAAATTGAAAAATGTATAATTGAGCAATGAACCCTTTTTAATTTTACCCAGTGTTAAAGGGGTTGTCCACTACTTAGACCACCCCTTCTTAATCCTCATGTTTGCCCCTTGTAAAATAACATCTATACTCATCTCCGGGGCCTGTGCTGTTCCAGTGATGTCGGCACTGTCTCTCCCTGGGATTGGGTAACATTGTTATGTTGTGAGTGCCCTGCGGCCAATCAGTGCTGGCTTCACTCTCCCCACATTCGGACAAATCACAAACATTCCTAGGAAGTGAGAGTTGCAGTTCACTCATTTCCTCCAGATGTATCTGATTTGTCCGAAGAGTGAAGCCAGCGCTGATTGGCCGCAGTGCCGACACCGCTTGAACAGCGCTGGCAACGGAGGGGAGTATAAGTGTTATTTATAAGGGGGGAAAAATGAAGATTGTAACAATGTTACTCAATCCCCAGGGAGATTCAGTGCCGACACCGCTGAAATGTTGCCAGCACCGGAGGTGAGTATAAGTGTAATTATTTTTCTAGAGGGTAATATAGAGATTAAAAAGGTGTAGTCCATGCAGTGGACAAACCCTTTAAGGCTAAATAGTTTCCAACAGATATATGCATATTATCAAGACAAGACTTGATTCTTTCTATTAAGCAAAACAAAAAGATTATTGGCAAATTCTTTGAAAGCCTCGCATTGTTTTGGATTGTGCGGTGTAAAGCCAATAAACGACCTATGCGGGTTGCACACTGTTCTGGAGTTAAGAGATGCACAATTGTACATATTCACACACTCTGAGACAAGTGAAACATTTGCAAGTAAAAAAAAAATGAAATTCCATGCATATTATAGTACAAATCTGATCTACATTTCAGCAAAATGACTTCTTTAAATGTCACAGGCATGAAGCAAAACTATTAAAAAAATCCAGATCATAAAAAACAGGTGTTTATCTTTCATGATTAATGATTGGTTTCAAATAATATAGTAGAGGCAAAGTAAGAACACAGTACACAATGAACATTTTAAAAAGGCCATAGCTAGAAAACAATTTGTTGTAACGTCATTTTTTTCTCCACTAAATCTGTACCAAATTGCAAAGGTCAAATAAGATTTGGGTGTTTTTAAATGCTGACTGGAAGCAGTTTTTCAAAGGTTAAGATGTCATGTAGCTTCAGAGTTACGGTAGTAGGAAGTGGTTGTGGAGTGCTAGCTGACCTCAGGCATCTTCTTGACATAGACATTTTGTGACGCTGGACAAGAGGTATGGAGAGACCTAAATATAATTAGAATTGGTTACATTTTAATTTAAAAGTCTATTTTTGAGCTGATTGATCACTTATAGTTTAGCTCATTGGTGCCTCTTTACATTGAGAGGGGAAAGATTTGTGCAATGAGAAACCATTTTAATAGTTCAACCAATATATTTGCCCCCACATCATGCATGGATATTTCAAGGCAATTTTTACCTTTTTTATTTTAGAAGAGAATATATTCCATATATATATTTTCAAATAAATACATATATTTTTTTCTAAACTGTTTATTTTTTGAATGTAGATTATTCTGTTCTTTTCAAAAAAAATTTGTTTGCCATCATCAGGCTGGTGTTGATGGTTTGCTCTGCATGTCTAGAGATAGCTAGAGATGAGTGAACTTGTTCGGAAAACGTTTGCCAATCTCAAATTAGGCACGAATGTAGCACATTCGGATTCATGTCGGTTTCCCAATCATTTTTCCTTAATTTCAGCAAATTCGGTTACAGATTGGTAAATGATCACATTTGCACTAATACTTTAGTCTTTACTTTGTCTAGGATAGTGATGTTGTATGATGAGAGAGAGGACATGTTTTATGAGGGGAAGGGATGTGTCTAAGCCAGAGGAGCCACGGAGTGTAATTTTTAACCCCTTCACCCCCAAGGGTGGTTTGCACGTTAATGACCGGGCCAATTTTTACAATTCTGACCACTGTCCCTTTATGAGGTTATAACTCTGGAACGATTCAACGGATCTTGGCGATTCTGACATTGTTTTCTCGTAACATATTGTACTTCATGATAGTGGTAAAATTTCTTCGATATAACTTGCGTTTATTTGTGAAAAAAATGAATATTTGCGAAAATTTTGAAAATTTCGCAATTTTCCAACTTTGAATTTTTATGCCCTTAAATCACAGACATATGTCATGCAAAATACTTAATAAGTAACATTTCCCACATGTCTACTTTACATCAGCACAATTTTGGAACCAAAATTTTTTTTTGTGACGGAGTTATAAGGGTTAAAAGTTGACCAGCAATTTCTCATTTTTACAACACCATTTTTTTTTAGGGACCACATCTCATTTGAAGTCATTTTGAGGGGTCTATATGATAGAAAATACCAAAGTGTGACACAATTCTAAAAACTGCACCCCTCAAGGTACTCAAAACCACTTTCAAGAAGTTTATTAACCCTTCAGGTGTTTCACAGGAATTTTTGGAATGTTTAAATAAAAATGAACATTTAACTTTTTTTCACACAAAATTTATTTCAGCTCCAATTTGTTTTATTTTACCAAGGGTAACAGGAGAAAATAGACCCAAAATTTGTTGTACAATTTGTCCTGAGTACGCTGATACCCCATATGTGGGGGTAAACCACTGTTTGGGCGCATGGCAGAGCTCGGAAGGGAAGGAGCGCCATTTGACTTTTCAATGCAAAATTGACTGGAATTGAGATGGGACGCCATGTTGCATTTGGAGAGCCCCTGATGTGCCTAAACATTGAAACCCCCCACAAGTGACACCATTTTGGAACGTAGACCCCCTAAGGAACTTATCTAGATGTGTGGTGACTCACTTTGACCCAACAAGTGCTTCACAGAAGTTTATAATGCAGAGCCGTAAAAATTAAAAATCATATTTTTTCACAAAAATGATCTTTTTGCCCCCAATTTTTTATTTTCCCAAGGGTAAGAAAAGAAATTGGACCCCAAAAATTATTGTGCAATTTGTCCTGAGTACGCTGATACCCCATGTGTGGGTGTAAACCATTGTTTGGGCGCAGGGCAGAGCTTAGAAGGGAAGGAGCGCCATTTGACTTTTCAATGCAAAATTGACTGGAATTGAGATGGGATGCCATGTTGCGTTTGGAGAGCCCCTGATGTGCCTAAACATTGAAACCCCCCACAAGTGACACCATTTTGGAAAGTAGACCCCTTAAGGAACTTATCTAGATGTGTGTTGAGCACTTTGACCCAACAAGTGCTTCACAGAAGTTTATAATGCAGAGCCGTAAAAATAAAAAATCATATTTTTTCACAAAAATGATGTTTTGGCCCCCATTTTTTTATTTCCCCAAGGGTAGGAGAAGAAATTAGACCACAAAAGTTGTTGTGCAATTTGTCCTGAGTACGACGATACCCCATATGTGGGGGTAAACCACTGTTTGGGCGCATAGCAGAGCTCGGAAGGGAAGGAGCGCTATTTTACTTTTCAATGCAAAATTGACTGGAATTAAGATGGGATGCCATGTTGCGTTTGGAGAGCCCTTGATGTGCCTAAACATTAAAACCCCCCACAAATGACACCATTTTGGAAAGTAGACCCCCTAAGGAACTTATCTAGATGTGTTTTGAGAGCTTTGAACCCCCAAGTGTTTCACTACAGTTTATAACGCAGAGCCGTGAAAATAAAAAAAATTTTTTTTTCACAAAAATGATTTTTTTAGCCCCCAGTTTTGTATTTTCACAAGGGTATCAGGATAAATTGGACCCCAAAAGTTGTTGTACAATTTGTCCTGAGTACGCTGATACCCCATATGTGGGGGGGAACCACTGTTTGGGCGCATGACAGAGCTTGGAAGGGAAGGAGCGCCATTTGGAATGCAGACTTAAATGGATTGGTCTGCAGGCGTCACGTTGCATTTGCAGAGCCCCTGATGTACCCAAACAGTACAAACCCCCCACAAGTGACCCCATATTGGAAATTAGACCCCCCAAGGAACTTATCTAGATGTGTTGTGAGAACTTTGAACCCCCAAGTGTTTCACTACAGTTTATAACGCAGAGCCGTGAAAATAAAAATTCCTTTTTTTTTCACAAAAATGATTTTTTAGCCCCTAGTTTTGTATTTTCACAAGGGTATCACGATAAATTGGACCCCAAAAGTTGTCCAATTTGTCCTGAGTACGCTGATACCCCATATGTGGGGGGGAACCACTGTTTGGGCGCATGACAGAGCTCGGAAGGGAAGGAGCGCCATTTGGAATGCAGACTTAAATGGATTGGTCTGCAGGCGTCACGTTATATTTGCAGAGCCCCTGATGTACCCAAACAGTACAAACCCCCCACAAGTGACCCCATATTGGAAACTAGACCCCCCAAGGAACTTATCTAGATGTGTTGTGAGAACTTTGAACCCCCAAGTGTTTCACTATAGTTTATAACGCAGAGCCATGAAAATAAAAATTCCTTTTTTTTTCACAAAAATGATTTTTAGCCCCCAGTTTTGTATTTTCACAAGGGTATCAGGATAAATTGGACCCCAAAAGTTGTTGTCCAATTTGTTCTGAGTACGCTGATACCCCATATGTGGTGGGGAACCACTGTTTGGGCGCATGACAGAGCTCGGAAGGGAAGGAGCGCCATTTGGAATGCAGACTTAAATGGATTGGTCTGCAGACGTCACGTTGCATTTGCAGAGCCCCTGATGTACCCAAACAGTACAAACTCCCCACAAGTGACCCCATGTTGGAAACTAGACCCCCCAAGAAACTTATCTAGATGTGTTGTGAGAACTTTGAACACCCAAGTGTTTCACTACAGTTTATAACGCAGAGCCGTGAAAATAAAAAATCCTTTTTTTCCCACAAAACTTATTTTTTGGCCCCCAGTTTTGTATTTTCCCAAGGGTAGCAGGAGAAATTGGACCCCAAAAGATGATGTACAATTTGTCCTGAGTACGCTGATACCACATATGTTGGGGTAAACCCCTGTTTGGGCACACGGGAGAGCTCTGAAGGGAAGGAGCACTGTTTTCCTTTTTCAACGCAGAATTGGCTGGAATTCAGATCGGATGCCATGTCCCGTTTGGAGAGCCCCTGATGTGCCTAACCAGTGGAAACCCCCCAATTATAACTGAAACCCTAATCCAAACACACCCCTTACCCTAATCCCAACAGTAACCCTAACCACTCCTCTAACCCAGACACACCCAACCCTATTCCCAACCGTAAATGTAATCCAAACCCTAACCCTATCTTTAGCCCCAACCCTAACTGTAGCCCCAACCCTAGCCCTAACCCTAGCCCTAACCCTAGCAATAACCCTAGCCCTATCACTAGCCCTAACACTAGCCGTAACACTAGCCCTAACCCTAACCCTAGCCCTAACCCTAGCCCCAACCCTAGCCCTAACCCTAACCCTAGCCCTAACCCTAGCCCCAACCCTAGCCCTAACCCTAGCCCTAACCCTAACCCTAGCCCCAACCCTAACCCTAGCCCTAACCCTAGCCCCAACCCTAGCCCTAACCCTAACCCTAGCCCTAACCCTTGCCCTCACCCTAACCCTAACCCTAGCCCTAACTCTAGCCCTAACCCTAACCCTAATGGGAAAATGGAAATAAATACATTTTTATTTTTTTTTATTTTTCCCTAACTAAGGGGGTGATGAAGGGGGGTTTGATTTACTTTTATAGCGGGTTTTTTAGCGGATTTTTATGATTGGCAGCCGTCACACACTGAAAGATGCTTTTCATTGCAAAAAATATTTTTTGCGTTCCCACATTTTGAGAGCTATAATTTTTCCATATTTGAGTCCACAGAGTCATGTGAGATCTTGTTTTTTGCGGGACGAGTTGACGTTTTTATTGGTAACATTTTCGGACACGTGACTTTTTTGATCGCTTTTTATTCCGATTTTTGTGAGGCAGAGTGATCAAAAACCAGCTATTCATGAATTTCTTTTGGGGGAGGAGTTTATACCGTTCCGCGTTTGGTAAAATTGATAAAGCAGTTTTATTCATCGGGTCAGTACGATTACAGCGATATCTCATTTATATCATTTTTTTATGTTTTGGCGCTTTTATACGATAAAAACTATTTTATAGAAAAAAATAATTATTTTGGTATCGCTTTATTCTCAGGACTATAACTTTTTTATTTTTTTTGCTGATGATGCTGAATTGTGGCTCGTTTTTTGCGGGACAAGATGACATTTTCAGCGGTACCATGGTTATTTATATCAGTCTTTTTGATCGCGTGTTATTCCACTTTTTGTTTGGCGGTATGATAATAAAGCGTTGTTTTTTGCCTCGGTTTTTTTTTTTTTCTTACGGTGTTTGCTGAAGGGGTTAACTAGTGGGGCAGTTTTATAGGTTGGGTCGTTACGGATGTGGTGATACTAAATATGTGTACTTTTATTGTTTTTTTTATTTATTTAGCTAAAGAAATGTATTTATGGGAATAATAAATATTTTTTTTTTTATTTATTTAGGATTTTTTTTTTTTTTTTTTTTACACACGTGGAGAATTTTTTTTTTACTTTTTTACTTTGTCCCGGGGGGAACATCACAGATCGTTGATCTGACAGTGTGCACAGCACTCTGTCAGATCTGCGATCTGCTGTGCAGGGTTGCAGGCTTACCAGCGCCTGCTCTGAGCAGGCACTCGGTAAGCCACCTCCCTCCCTGCAGGACCCGGATGCCGCAGCCATCTTGGATCCGGGACCTGCGGCGAGGAGGGAGGTAGGAGACCCTCGGAGCAACGCGATCACATCGCGTTGCTCCGGGGGTCTCAGGGAAGCCCGCAGGGAGCCCCCTCCCTGCGCGATGCTTCCCTATACCGCCGGTACACCGCGATCATGTTTGATCGCGGTGTGCCGGGGGTTAATGTGCCGGGGGCGGTCCGTGACCGCTCCTGGCACATAGTGCCGGATGTCAGCTGCGATATGCATCCACATTTTGCATACATTTTGCATACATTTTCCACATGTCTACTTTACATCAGCAAAATTTTGGCAACAAAATTATTTTTGTTAGGAAGTTATAAGGATTAAAAGTTGACTAGCGATTCTCATTTTTTACAACAAAATTTACAAAACCATTTTTTTAGGGACCACCTCACATTTGCAGTCAGTGTGAAGGGTCTATATGGCTGAAAATACCCAAAACTGACACCATTCTAAAAACTGCACCCCTCAAGCTGATCAAAATCACATTCAAGAAGTTTATTAACCCTTCAGGTGCTTCACAGCAGCAGAAGCAACATGGAAGGAAAAAATGAACATTTACCTTTTTAGTCACAAAAATGATCTTTTAGCAACAACTTTTTTATGTTCCCAAGGATAAAAGGAAAAAGTGGACCCCAAAAATTGTTGTCCAATTTGACCTGAGTACACTGAAACCCTGTATGTGGGGGGAGAATCAATGTTTGGGCTCGGAAGGGAAGGAGCGCCATTTGACTTTTTGAATGGAAAATTAGCTCCAATTGTTAGCGGACACCATGTCGCGTTTTGAGAGCTCCTGTGTGCCTAAACTTTGGAGCTCCCCCACAAGTGACCCCATTTTGGAATCTAGACATCCAAGGAACTAATCTAGATGCATAGTGAGCACTTTGAACCCCCAGGTGCTTCACAAATTCATCCATAAAAATGAAAAAGTACTTTTTTTCACAAAAATTTTCTTTTAGCCTCAATTTTTTCATTTTCATATAGGCAAAAGGATAAAATGGATCTTACAATTTTTTTGGCAATTTCTCCTGAGTACACCAATACCTCATATGTGGGGGTAAACCACTGTTTGGGCGTACGGCAGGGCCCAGAATGGAAGGAGCGCCAGTTGACTTTTTGAAAGGAATATTAGCTTCAATTGTTAGCAGACACCATGTCGCGTATGGAGAGGCCCTGTGTTAGGGCTAGCGGAATGCACGAAATTATAAGAGAGATGGTATAAGGTGCGTTCGCAGCCCGGGGTCCACTGTGCAGAGATGGAACCTGCTGCTGAGTAATGATGAACTATATGGCGGTACAATGTGGATACACACACGGGTTAACTTCACCCTGTGTGAAGGAAGCAAACCCTGTTGCCTCACAGGGCCGCGGTACCACACCAAGAGTGCAAGCAAGGAGTCTCAGGACTCTATCCCAAGACACTGGATTAGAGTACTTACAGACCACTTGCGCTCGACACCGCAACTGGGGTGTCAAAGTAACAGAATAACTTAAAGCCCAAGAGTGCGTGCTGTGCCGCTTTGGCGGACGCCACTAACCACCCAGACTTGAGATAGGAAAGCGCTCTATAAGCGCACGGCGCCGCACTGGCGGCTACAGAAGTAGACGCTGTATCGTGTGTCTTTATGTTGACAGCTAGTCAGGCGCTAGACAGCAAGCATCCACCTTTCGCGAGCAGTCATACACAAGGGAGGGGATATTAAAGAACGACTTGCACTCATCAACACACACACGCATACAGATGTACACTAGCACATGGCCGTGCGGTCATGTGAAGCTTATATAGCTCCAGCACGTACAGGACCTTCCAAAAAGGACCAATGGAAAGCTGCCACAGAAGTTCAGCACCTTCAGGACCTTCCTGGAGGACCAATTGGATCAGCTGCAGTATCTGAGCATGTGATCTTCGATCTCCAATGGGAGATCTTGCCCTGGGCATGCTCAGAAGGGGAAAAGCAGGACTTAGTCCCAAAAGCATCTGCTCGCGACGATGACGTCGTGGCTTGTGATTGGTCGCGTGAGCGGTCACATGAGCAGTCACGCGACCAATCACAAGCCGCGACGTCAGCCGTGACGCCATCTAAGGTCCTAAACTCCTCATTCTTAGGAACGGAGGCTGCCGGTTAACAGCGGTAAGGTCCAGGGGCCGCAGGACGGGTGAGTATATCCATATTTTTTATTTTAATTCTTTATTTTTTACATGAATATGGATCCCAGGGCCTGAAGGAGAGTTTCCTCTCCTCCAGACCCTGGGAACCATACACTGGGAACTTCCGATTCCGATTTCCGATATCACAAAAATATCAGAACTTGGTATCGGAATTCCGATACCGCAAGTATCGGCCGATACCCGATACTTGCGGTATTTGAGTCCCATTGACTTGTATTGGTATCGGGTATTGGTATCGGCGATATCCGATATTTTTCGGGTATCGATCGATACTATCCGATGCCGATACTTTCAAGTATCGCAAGGTATCGCTCAACACTAACCATGACGCATACGCTGCGTCACAGTTCAAGAAGGGGTTAATGTGTGCACGTTCCAGGAGCCAATCAGGGTGCAGAAACCATCGGCAACATCATGACACAAGGTCTTCTGTGATTGATTGACAAAGTCACATGTCCCTGTCCATATAAAAAGTGGACATCTTGTGGGAATAATACAATGTGGCAGATGAATAAAAGACATAAAATATTTTAAAATCACATTGGCTGACTACATTTTTCTGAGATTTTGTCCAAATAAAAGCTAATATATTTATAAGGATGAGATACCTAATAGGGGACAAATCATAGATTGTTTAACTAGTCTGAATGGCTACTGAAATTGTAAATAAATCGCTATAGGCATAGGGTTGTCTACTACTTGTGCTTTCCGTGTAATGCACAGATATGTAAGATAACCTAGATCAAAGCAACCCCTTACCTGTGAACTGGCTTGATTTAAGAGAGAATTTGCATTAGTTCATTAAACAGTATATGATTGTAACACGAAAAATAAACACTTTACAGGATTGGTCCAGGCATTTTGATGACCTGTCCACCAGATAGGTCATCAATATCTTGTCGGTGAGGGTACAACAAAGAGCAGCCTCACCGATCTGCTGTCGTTAGATCCAACGTTTGGATGTAAACATTGAATTGAGCTGTAAAAAGTCTACTAAATAACAATTAAAGGAGTCTTCCCAAGCATAAATGGGTAAAAGTGCAAACAAATTGTAAAAACAAGCAACTTTGCCAATTTATTTTTATTAAAATTCCTCTCCGTACTATAGATTTTAGGGATTCTTAATTCTATTGTGTACTACTCGTTGCCTAGGTTGCTGGCCAACACGGAAGTCTATCGGAGGGTGCAATTTCCTACAGACAAGAAAAGTACCCTTTGCAAGATCTTTGCTACACAGCTTTCAAGTACTGCTCTAATGATGGGCATACTGCTGGATCCAGTCAACTCCAGTGTCCCTGCCCTACTCCAGTACAGCAGAGGCAGGTTTGGCGAGCATACAGTTTGGACCGGTGGCACAGCCATGTCTGAACTCTTAATCTTCAGGAGCTTACCCCCCTCGGCAAGCAGGAAGTTGGGAGGCAGGGGAGTGGCGCACTCCTGAGGATACAAGACAAGAATAATCCTTTAAAATTATACAGAAAGTTGATATTAATCAATATTCCATAATTACAGGTAGAATTCTAGCCTCTGGCACTCACAGAAGCACATACTGTAAATTGGTGAAAAGAGTTAAATATATAGGGGATAATCAAGAAGTTTTCTAGTTTTTTGGAATAGAACGACTTTAAAAGTCACAAAAACTTTGCACAATTAAGCCTTCTGATGTTTTTTTTTTACTCCAGTCCTGGCCCGCTCTGCAAATTTGTTAAAAAGTTGGCGTAGCTCAACCATTCGTAGGAATGACTGAACTCGTTGGATAAATTAATCAAGTTATACCACAAAATTGATGTAAATAATAACAAAATTTGATGCCAGTCTCTGACTGATGTTAATTTCTTGCATTGGCACACGGCAAATGCCTCTTCATGAGTTTGGAGCATCCTACTGCAGTTCACACTTTATCAATACAGGTGTTTTATAATATCATACCATACTCCCAAACTTAAAGCACTTTTCCAACAGGTGGAAATAAACTCCCTTCTTCCCTCGTGATCCATTACATTCGGAAATGTTTCTTTTAGCTCAGTTTCCTTTTAAGACAATGCGTGCATCCATTCAGAGTCGCACTTCAAATAACTAAGCTGTTTGTCTTTACCTTAACCTGGAAAATTGCACCTTAGTGCTTAATGAGTTTTTGCAATCAGATTATAAATCAAATTTAATTCATTTCATAATGCAAACGCCTGCAAGCAATGACCTTTTATTTTACAAGGAACTATCTTTAATTAGTTTGTTATATTTTATTTGGCATGGTATATTCCATTGTACTGCACTGATGAGTAGGTTGGCGTTTGAAACTCTCCAAATTCCCTGTATACACACCTGGCATCTCAGTCTTTGTATTGTGCGCTCTGAACACACAAAAGGAAAAAAAAAAATCTGTATTGGAGCAAGACTTGCCATATGAAACAGCTTTTCTGAAAACAGCTGCACCCCAGATCTTAATTAAATAATACTCATAGCACATTGTTTAAATGAGCAAACACATTGTCCTTCTGTTCTGGAATTGAAATGGAATTATGGTTCTTTACATTTTGTAATTAAACAGGTCAAATGATGGGTGTACTTTGGAGAATGATTTTGACTTTAATTTGCACCTGTGGTTCTTATTGAAACTGTGATGAAAAATGAAACACATTTTAGCCAAGTCAGATAATAAATATATTCTTTCAAACTAAATATTTTATCAGCTGAGGGGAGGGTTGTCCTATCCTAAAAGGAATCTGACTGGCCAAATCATTTATATATGTATCAGTAACTACTGTTGCACCTGTTTAACAGCTCTCAAAAATGTAGTTTAAAAAATGTGTGTGCCCGCCAAATGCCAATTACAGCATCTCCTGAAAAATTGTCTGAGAGGCATCATTTGGCGCACAAGTGATTTGGGTGCAATGGTGTGTTTCTTCTAGGCAAATTAGGCCATTATGTTGTAATTACCATACTCTGTGGGCTTTTGATCAGTACTAGTGATGAGCGAGTGTACTCATTGCTCGGGTATTCTGAGCATGCTCGGGTATTCTCCGAGTATTTTGGACGTGCTCGGAGATTATGTTTTCGTCGATGGAGCTGCATGATTTGCGGCTGCTAGACAGCCTGAATACATGTGGGAATTCCCTAACAAACAGGCAACTCCCACATGTATTCAGGCTGTCTAGCAGCCGCAAATCATGTAGCTGCATCGACGAAAACATAATCTCCGAGCATGCCCAAAATACTCAGAGACCACCCAAGCATTTTGGGAACACCCGAGCAACGAGTACACTTGCTCATCAGTCTGCTTGAGAAAGGCTTTTGAAGCCGAAATGTCACCATGCCATGTGGACCTAATAAAGTTCACCTTTACTTTGATAGCTTTGGAGTGCTGGTTTCCATTTTTTTCTCTCTCTCTATATATATATATATATATATGTATACACACAGTATAGACCAAAAGTTTGGACACACCTCATTTAAAGATTTTTCTGTATTTCCATGACTATGAAAATTGTACATTCACACTGAAGGCATCAAAACTATGAATTAACACATGTGGAATTATATATTTAACAAAAATGTGTGAAACAACTGAAATTTTGTCTTATACTCTAGGTTCTTCAAAGTAGCCACCTTTTGCTTTGACGACTGCTTTGCACATTCTTGGCATTCTCTTGATGAGCTTCAAGAGGTAGTCACCGGGAATGTTCTTCCAACAATCTTGAAGGAGTTCCCAGAGATGCTTAGCACTTGTTGGCCCTTTTGCCTTCACTCTGTGGTCCAGCTCACACCAAACCATCACGATTGGGTTCAGGTCTGGTGACTGTAGAGGCCAGGTCATCTGTAGTAGCACCCCATCACTCTCCTTCTTGGTCAAATAGCCCTTACACAGCCTGGAGGTGTGTTTGGGGTCATAGCCCTGTTGAAAAATAAATGATGGTCAAACTAAACGCAAACCGGATGGAATAGCATGCCACTGCAAGATGCTGTGGTAGCCATGCTGGTTCAGTATGCCTTCAATTTTGAATAAATCCCCAACAGTGTCACCAGCAAAGCACCCCCACACCATCACACCTCCTCCTCCATGCTTCACGGTGGGAACCAGGCATGTAGAGTCCATCCGTTCACCTTTTCTGTGTTGCATAAAGGCACGGTGGTTGGAACCAAAGATCTCAAATTTGGACTCATCAGAAGCACAGATTTCCACTAGTCTAATGTCCATTCCTTGTGTTGTTTAGCCCAAACAAGTCTCTTCTGCTTGTTGCCTGTCCTTAGCAGTGGTTTCCTAGCAGCTATTTTACCATGAAAGCCTGCTGCACAAAGTCTCCTCTTAACAGTTGTTGTAGAGATGTGTCTGCTGCTAGAACTCTGTGTGGCATTGACCTGGTCTCTAATCTGAGCTGCTGTTAACCTGTGATTGCTGAGGCTCGTGACTCGGATAAACTTATCCTCAGAAGCAGAGGTGACTCTTGGTCTTCCTTTCCTGGGGCGGTCCTCATGTGAGCCAATTTCTTTGTAGCGCTTGATGGTTTTTGCCACTGCACTTGGGGACACTTTCAAAGTTTGCTCAATTTTTCAGACTGACTGACCTTAATTTCTTAAAGTAATGAAGGCCACTCGTTTTTCTTTACTTAGCTGCTTTTTTCTTGCCATAATACAAATTATAACAGTCTATTCAGTAGGACTATCAGCTGTGTATCCACCAGACTACTGCACAACACAACTGATGGTCCCAACCCCATTTATAATGCAAGAAATCCCACTTATTAAACCTGACAGGGCACACATGTGAATTGAAAACCATTCCGGGTGATCACCTCTTGAAGCTCATCAAGAGAATGCCAAGAGTGTGCAAAGCACTCATCAAAGCAAAAGGTGGCTACTTTGAAGAACCTAGAATATAAGACATAATTTCAGTTGATTTACACTTTTTTGTTGAGTATATAATTCCACATGTGTTAATTCATAGTTTTGATGCCTTCAATGTGAATGAGAAGGTGTGTCCAAACTTTTGGTCTCTACTGAATATATATATATATATATATATATATATATATATATACATACAGGGTGGGCCATGTATATAGATACACCTAAATAAAATGGAAATGGTTGGTAATATCGACTTCCTGTGTGTGGCACATTAGTATATGGGAGGCAGAAAACTTTTCAAGATGGGTGGTGACCATGGCGGCCATTTTGCAGTTAGCCATTTTGGATCCAACTTTATTTTTTCCAATGGGAAGAGGGTCATGTGGCACATCAAACTTATTGAGAATTTCACAAGAAAAACAATGGTGTGCTTGGGTTTAACGTAACTTTATTTTTTTGAGTTATTTACAAGTTTCTCTTTGTTTACAGCCGTTAACATGTCGCACAGATTAACATGTGAGGAGCGGATAGAAATTGTGTTGATGTCTGGTCAGGTGAGCGCAGTACCCAGGTCATTGCAGCAGATTTCAATGCAAGAAACCCTATGCAAGAAAACTGTCACCATTCCCATGTTATTTAGGTGTATACACATAAATGGCCCACCCAAAAAAGTTTGCCTCATCACTGAACATAATGTTCTGTGTAAACTGAGGATTCTGTTCCAATTTTTGTTTTGCCCATTCTGAAAATTCAGGGCGCCAATGTGGCATCAGACGAACATCACTTCGGCGGATATTAGCTACTCACAGATGGCACCCTTACAAAATCCAGCTGCTGCAGCATCTCAATGAGGATGACCCAAATCGGCATGCTGAATTTACAGAATGGGCAAAACAAAAATTGGAACTGGACCCTCAGTTTACACAGAGCATTATGTTCAGTGATGAGTAGTGTTGAACGATACCGTCCGATACTTGAAACTATCGGTATCGGATAGTATCGGCCGATACCCGAAAAGTATTGGATATCGCCGATACCCGATACCAATACAAGTCAATGGGACACCAAGTATCGGAAGGTATCCTGATGGTTCCCAGGGTCTGAAGGAGAGGAAACTCCCCTTCAGGCCCTGGGATCCATATTAATGTGTAAAATAAAGAATAAAAATAAAAAATATTGATATACTCACCCTCTGATGCGCCCTGGTTGTAACCGCCAGCCTCCGTTCATAAGAATGAGCGCTTGAAAGTCCTTAGATGACGTCGCGGCCTGTGATTGGTCGCGGAGTGATCACGTGACCGCAACGCGACCAATCACAAGCCGCGACGTCATCTAAGGTCTTTCAAGTGCTTGAAAGACCTTAGATGACGTCGCAGCTTGTGATTGGTCGCGTTGCGGTCACGTGACCGCTCCGCGACCAATCACAGGCCGCGACGTCATCTAAGGACTTTCAAGCGCTCATTCTTATGAACGGAGGCTGGCGGTTACAACCAGGGCACATCAGAGGGTGAGTATATCAATATTTTTTATTTTTATTCTTTATTTTACACATTAATATTGATCCCGATACCGATTCCCGACACCACAAAAGTATCGGATCTCAGTATCGGAATTCCGATACAGCAAATATCGTCCAATACCCGATACTTGCGGTATCGGAATGCTCAACACTAGTGATGAGGCAAACTTTTTTGGGTGGGCCATTTATATGGATATACCTAAATTACATGGGAATACTGACAGTTTTCTTGCGTATGGTATCTTGCATTGAAATCTGCTGCAATGACCCGGGCATTGGGTTCAGCAGACATCAACACAATTTCTGTCTGCTCCTCACGTGTTAACCTCTGCCACATGTCAATGGCTGTGAAAAAAGAGAAACATGTAAGTATCTCATGAAAGAATAAAGTTACGCTAAAACCAAGAACACCGTTGTTTTTCTTGTGAAATTCTCAATAAGTTTGATGTGTCACATGACCCTCTTCCCATTGGAAAAAATAAAGTTGGATCCAAAATGGCTGACTTTAAAATGGCCGCCATGGTCACCACCCATCTTGAAAAGTTTTCTCCTCCTATATATACTAATGTGCCACAAACGGGAAGTTGATATCATCAACCATTCCCATTTTATTTAGGTGTATCCATATACATGGCGCTCTACAGAGGTATTTACAATTTATATATATATTCAGAGAGCGAGAGAGAGATCTTTCTTTAATTACATATTTCGTTATGTACACTGTATGTATATATATAACAGCCAATCATCTTTTTATAGTTATGGCAAACATGACTTATGAAATATGCACAGTAACCAATAGTTTTAGTGCCAGACATGATAGTTGCTGGTAACAATTGTCATCATCGGTTGTATCAGGCAAAAAATAACATATACTAGATTAAAAAAGAAATATTATGCAAATCTAAGCAAAACAGAACTAGAATTTCTATCAGATTAATGGAATGTTTATATCAAATTCTCAACCAAGTATGAATAGCTACAGGGAGAATGCACATGTTAGATAATATGTGTGAAGAACAGATCAAAGAGTAAGTAATTTTCCATAAACAACTTGCAGAGCCAGAAGTAAACTCTTTGATTTTAATGGAGCCTGGTGAACTTTACCATTAGTTTAGTTCATAAAATAGGATTATCAATGCCTATAGTTTATTTTAGACTTTTTTTGAGCATTTGAGCAGATCTCTAAATTCAACGTGTCACATAAGATTCAATGGAGTGTATAATCAATTAGTAACAGCTAGCAGTTTTGTCACCATATAGTCAAGAAAATAGCGTTTAGGGCTGGATACATTTACTGATCTGAATTGAAGAGAAAGTGGCGGAAGATGTATATTGTCCATACATACTAAGAAGTGCAAAAATATGAATGCACAGCAATAGGCAAGGCATTGGCTTCTCAAATTCCATGCGATGACCTAAAGGTGGTTAAACGACATGATCTGATTTATAACAGCATATATCTGCTGTGGCACAGATTAAATTCAGCTCCAGTCCCCTTATGGATATATAAGACAAATATGAGGATTCTGTTCTCTTTTCCGGAATCTGTGTATATTAAAGAAAAGGAGGGCAATGTTACTTTGCAAGATCAGTCGAGCTTCGTACAATCCATAGCAATCCTCTGCAATTTCCATCTATGGCTCACACTTTAAGGCCAAGTTCACACAATCATACTTTCTGTCTAAATGCTGTTTATGGAAAAACGGACAGCACACTGATAGGACCATGACCAACAGTCATGGAAAAAAAATAAAACAACCACACATGCCAATACCTAGTTAAAATACAATGAGGACACTTAACATGGCTTGCAAGCTTGCATGTTTTAGCCAAAATCGGACATGATGGATTCGTAACTTTCCTGGCCATGAATTGTTCAGGGTCCTCTTAGAGCAGAAGTCACCAACCTTTCTGACCTTGAGAGCCACATTCAGGTATGAAAGAGGGTTGCGAGCCACATTCAGCTCTGAGAGAGGAGAACAAGCCATATCCAGCTCCTGTCCCACTCTCAGTAGTGATACCCAGCACCCCCATTGCCAGGATAATGACAGCCAGAGCTCTTCCACTGAAAGCACACCAAGACAGCATGCAAGCTCCTTGGTTTCCTATCTTTCCCCCATTTAGATGTGCTTTTCTGTGCAGGGCTACACACAAAGCTCACCATCTAGAGATCTACTCTTGATAGCCGTTTGCTAATGCACCAAGCTGGCAAACAGCCGCGAGCAACACGTCACGGGCCTGCAAGCCTCATGTGACTCTCGAGCTACAGGTTGGGGACCCCTACATTAGAGTGTTGGCTGAACTTATTGATATTGGTGGGTTTGGACGAAATTAGTCTAAAGTGTATGGTGGGCTTAATCCTATCGATAGATGACAACTTGCTCTGTTGAGACAACCACGTCCCTGTTCAAACGACACTGCCATGTGTATCAGACCTTATATAAAATAAAACAGCTAAAAAAATAGAATAAAGAGCTCAACGATTAAAATACAATGGGAAAAAAAAGCATTTCAAATACCCAAAGACTAGTTTACAATTCAACTAAGCCTCACTGCTTTTATTTGATAGCTGGTTTTATATGGTTCCAGAATGAAAAGTATACATAAAAGGAAAAAAAATCTCATTTTAATTGAAAAATACAAAACAAAAACGTAGTCTTACAATAGAAAAGTGATCTTAAAGATTATTCTTTCCAGGGTAAGGGGAACACTGGTCTTTTATCACCCGACAAGATATTTCACTTTGTTTAATTTTTAAAAAGGTAAAGGAAAAAAAAAATTAAACCCGTTCATCACGATGTGACATCCAGATCCACTTTGTACACATTTCAGGCCCGTTGTTCGGCTCAGAAACAGCTGCAGGTGCCTGCTAATTATATCACCATTTTCACAAACAACAACTGGCTTATTGAATTTGCTGCATTTGGTATGCATCCTCCAATAATAGCAAACTACTTTCATTACACATTTAGCAGACTTTCCAGCGTTCAAGCCATTCAATTAATACATTATTTACAAGTTAGGGGATATTAAAAACAGATTCTTAATTTACTAATGATTAAGCAGACCCCAGGCTTTATTTCCAATTTGTGCTTTTATTGAAAACGGAAGTGGGAACAAGGTGATAAAAATGTCACATATTCCATGGGCCTCCTGTTTCTGATGAGGACTTCACGTTAGTCATTAGTTTCGGCTTCAGCGTCGAACCTGTTGCAGTGAGCGCGAGGTGGATACAGAACGGAGAACGGAACAATTAATGTCGTGAGTTTAATTGAAATTAAATAAAGAACCCGCTGAGAAGTTGTACTGGGCACACAAATGTGCCTTGTATAGTACGGGTTATTTTCGGTTGCAGATCTCCGCAGGTAGGGTATGGCAAGACATTAGAGAAAATTGAAGGTTATTAAAATTTCAGTGGTGCTTCATTAATTTAAGTGCAAAGTGGATTTTAAATACACTTAAAGTGCACCTTTATAGGGAGCCGTGAGCCATTATGTGTATGATGCACTAATATAAAAAAATATAATGCACACATACAAACAATGCATATATGTCTACACCCACACAAAACAACAGATGGTAAGTGGCGCACTATACATATAACATTAAAGATTTAACTAGGTGGTAACTTCTTATTAAGACTTGATTGCAGATGAAGCTCATTACACTAAGCAGGGCTTTTCGGTTGCTTTCAGTTTGCCACCTTTTGAACTGATAAACATTTTACGCTAAAATGTATTTGAACTAACAAGACAGACTTCTCGCTGATTCTTTGTGTTAAGTCGAATGCTCAAATACAGGCGCATTCTTTGGTATGTATTAAATGCACAATGCACCCTTTTTGCTTTTCATTACTTTTCGCAAAAGGTGGCAATCTAATGAAATAAAGGAAAGGAAATTAACTTTTTCATGGTGCCCGTTTTTTCTCTCTCTCAGTTTTATTGGCCTTAAGAAAGGGGTAAGGCGCTCTCAGTAGCATTGTCTTGCAATGCATGGCGGCTACTTTACATTGACCATACTCAAAGAATTGTTAGCAAACCAGATTAATGTCAAAAGAAGCAATCAAAAATCTAAAGCTAGGTTATCATATTAAGTTTTTTGTTCGCTAGGACTATGTCAAACATGCTGTAATGAAAAATGTATACAGTGATATTTTTAGTCTTTTAGCCAAAGCACAATACAGTAGACTACACTATTCATTTCAGGTGGCACTGCAGGATCCTCACGAATCCTGGCCAACTGCATTCTACCATACTGATGGCCTATTTGTAGGATTGATCAATAACAAGAGATCGATGTGGGCCAGACACTAGGCACCTTCACAGTCAAAAAATGCAATCTCTTTAAATGGACCTGTGATTTGCTTGTCTACTCAATGTGTAGTGGCCACTACAGAGCACTGTACAACAGTTCCTATTCAAAAGAACTGACCTGTTCTGCAGTAACCAGCAGCGGATGCTACACATTGAACAGACCTGCAAAGAGAAGCTCTGCTCAAAGTGTTTACCTTCAGTGGAGTTAATAACAGCCAATTGTGGGAGTGCTTGGTGTCAGACCCTCACTGATCTTATATTCATGACCTATTCTACGGACAGGTCATCAATATGTTGTGACTGGACAAATAAGGATATGTCAGCCTGGTGATTATTGCGGCTTACAGACAAAGTTACTCAATTGTGATATGATTCCAGTCCAACTGTCCACTGGTGTCTTTTGTTTACTCAACTAAGATTTATCACTTTGTATTAAGACGCTCTTTATCCAACGGCTTTTCTGAATACAGACATAGGCAGAAGTCAATGTTATGTAGTCTCATGTAAATGTGGGCATAACAGTTAGGCAAATACTCATTGGGCTGGCTATTGTAATGCCAATGCCTATGTTCCTGCCTGGTCCCTCTCCCTTCTCCCAACATGGATGCCAACATAATAAGCAGGGCGGTGCCCCATTCTCTGCTATGGCTTCCTGTTTCTCTGGGCCTGCGAATGCATTAAGGTCTCATGGCAGTGATGCTGACAATTAAAGAGGCAGCAAGCACACTTTGGAAAAGCCCCGAGAAAATAGCTTTAAGGAATCAAGTATATAAGGCATGCTCCCCAGTAGGCAGGTGCCTGAGCAACCACCTTGATTTAGTTAGTGCTGTGCAACAAACCAATTCAGCAGTATCTGACCCTGAAACTGCTCTGGCGGTACTTGAGTCTTCAGTCACTTAGGCGAAACCTGAACCAGTACCAGTGTCCATCCTGTCATGTGTTCCAGAATCCACACCATCTAAACCTAAACCAGTACCTGAATCCTGTCCTACCAGTGATTCCTAGTCCATGTCCATATGACTGCAATTCTGACCCTTGGGGTCAACTGCTGCAGTACCGGGGACTGCCCTGAAGTGGTACCTGGCAGCTACCTGCAGCGCAGACCTAACACCACCATCAGGTGCTCTAGCAAAAAACATGCAGCAACTTAACCACACCCCTCTTGGGTAAGCCCAGATCATGGCAAAGTGGGTCCGTGATCCACATGCGTTTCAACTAAAGATGAATGAAGCTGTCAAGGTATGGTTCAACGGACGTCCTGATGTTTGATGAACATGTTCACAGAACGATTCATCAAATGTACCCAAACCCCATTCAATTCAATGGAAGGCAAAACTAAACACATAGACAACACCTTAAGTGGGGAGAAAAAGTTTCCCAAACAGCTCAAATCAAGGGCAGACATAAGGAAAAGAGGCATCAATTGATCCACAGTACAAATAGTATAATTGTGCTCTCTTGGCAGTAAAGAAACTGTAAAAAAGCAGGTTTTGCTTGGTTTTTCTTGCGGTTTTTTTTTGCTGCGTTTTTGTCTTGCTACATTTGTATCTAGCGCATTTTGATAAAGTTTTGTGACAAAAAATCATATTCTGCTTAAGATTTTGGTGCAAAAAATGCAACAGAACCAGATAACTGTGTTTTTTCAGCATTGTTTTCACCACCCATTACTTTCAATGAGTGAAACATGGTGAAAAAATGCTGAAAAAAATAACATGCTCTATTCTGCAAAAACTAGCAAAGCACAAAATACTGAGGACAAAAAAAACTGCATGAGATTTCTGAAATCTCAGACTTTGCTGTTACTGTAAAAAGCTGATGAAAACTTGCTTTAAATAAAATGAATTAAAAAAACACAGCAAAAAAGCCACACGTGAACATAGCCTTAGTGATGGTTCTATGTATATCGCATGTTTGTTAACATGTCTAAAGAGACAATCACTGACTGCCTTGTATATGGCCAATCGGTAGTTGTTTATCAGATAATATTGACACTAAAAGTACATTTTCACTGGCTGATTATCAGGAAAGAGCAAAATGTGCTGCCGAGTCTGTCTAAATAAGCTATTAAATAACCAATCAACTTTAATATAGCAGATCAGTGGACATAACAGCTGGGAATCAGCAAGTATAGATGTGTGCTTAAGGGAAACCTGTCACCAGACAAAAAATACTATTAACCTGCAGTTATGGGATTAATCTGAAAAGTAATAGCTTTACTAAACTGCCCGGCTCCCGCACTTACCCAAACACTGCAGGGAGAAAATTACTTTTATTCCTCCCGTCAGCTTTCCAGTTTTAGTCATGGGGCTACGCCGGGGTTGGTTCTGTCACCTGTGCTGTAACCACTCCCCCAGCATTGACTGACACTAGCTATGCATTTTGGGCCGGCTGTCAGTCAGGGTTGGGGGCGTGGTTACAGCCGCCTCTATGTATACACACAGCGGTGACCCAATTTGGGGTGTAAAAGCTTTGATGAATCAGCCCAAAAACTTGAGTTCTTCTAAGCTGGAATGTAACATCTTCTGCCAAACTGTCAGAAAAAGTAGCAACTGCCCAGTTGATTATAGAGGTTGCCCGGTCCAAATCGAATAGTCTGCAGTCACTCTGTGTATCTGCAGACTTATGAATCCTCCCAGTGTATGCACTGCACTTCAGGGATTCTCCTGCTTATGAGTTGGGATCGGAGGGTTTGTATAAGTTATACATAGTCAGAGCCTGTCCAGTGGGTGTGGCCTAATTCCTATACACTTGTATGGAGTGAGCCCGAGCCCTCTAGTGGGCCACACCCACTGGACAGCTTAGCTCAATGCATGTATTTCGGAGCAGGGCCACACCAGGAGTATGTATAACTCATACATACCCTTTGGTCCCGGGCCAGAAACCACCAAATCCCAGGAGCACACAATGTTCACACTGGGGAATTTCATAAGTCTGCAGTCAAGAATACAATGTAGGACGTGGTCAAATTCTGCGCTGCTGAATCATGTAGTCCAAAGGTATTATTAAAAGTGGTCTTCATTCAACGCATTTCTGAGTTTCAAAGAACTTCATCAGGAAATACCACATAAGAAACCCACAGAGCAACTGCAGATTTGGACTGGACAGCTCATTTGAACCTTGATCCTGTACCCACTGACACTAAATGACACCCTACACATATAAACCTATAGAACTCCATGTGCGGTGGATAGCACATTTTATTTTTAAAATCACAGATTCCATATGGGCTCATAGTAGTCTATAGGTGACATAATATGGATTGGGAATACAGTCGTTTTAATAGTTTCTGCAGCACAAAGTTAGGTGCATGTTAAATTTCCCCCCTCTTTCAACCAATAAGACTAAATAATTTAGGAATTCAAATCCTCATTCTGTTGGCATCTGAGACATGCAGGCTTCCTATAGAAAGATAAAATATGGTTTTTGAAGTATATTTATTTTTAGATTTGTTCTGTATTGTATATTATTCATTGGGCGAATGTGGCTCAACATTGTAAATCAGTCAAATGGAAGGGTGTTAGGTTTGATTATTGTTCTTTGAGACTGTAACATTTCATAAATTTCACTGACTGCATGAAAACACATCCACAACTTGACAAGGCAATCAGTTTGTGCAGCCTGCTAGCTGTACCTAGAATTCAATATTACTTGATTTTAAAGAGTTAACCAGATGTCATGTATAAGAATTAATGTTGAACATAATTATACATTACACAAGACGTCATTCAAAATGCAGAATATTTATAGATTAAGCCGTCATGTCAGAATTTACATACTTACACTTGGCCGGGCAACTGGCTGTTAATTATATTGTGTGTGTAATATATACTGTACATGTGCATTATCTATATTGCCATTATCGTCTATGGCCCTATACATTGAAAGGTAAAACCTTAATGAACACTGAATTCCAAAATGTGCAAATACAAGTATTTCTACTTTCTTGTATATTCAACTTTGGTAAAATGGAACATATTTGTGACAGATTCAACAGTCTAAAGGAATTGTTAAAGGGAACCTGTCACCTCAAATTGGCGAGAAATTAAAATGAGCTTTTACCGGACTGATGGGTGGCGTTTCCTCTTCATTTATCCACCCCATCCGTCCCCGTTTTCCGCAATATTTTAGTAAATTAAAGTATGTGTGCGCCATAGTTGGCGCGTGCGCAATATATTCTTCGGTGGCACATGCGCAGTATGCTTTGCCCAACTGCGGGCAAAGCCGAAAAGCATTACTGCGCATGCGCCCATGCACTATGTCCCGGAACACAGCGAAATACTTCCGGTCGCGGGCACATGCACAGTAAAGTTTTTCGGCTTTGCCTGCAGTAGGGCAAAGCATACTGCGTGTGCGCCACCGAAGATTGCATGGCGCACGCTTCAACTATGGCGCACACATACTCTAATTCACTAAAATATTACGGAAAACAGGGACGGACGGGGTGGATAAATGAAGGGGAAACGCCGCCCATCGGATCGGTAAAAACTCATTTTAATATCCCCCAATTTGAGGTGACAGGTTCCCTTTAAGGGTTTAATCCCTTCCCAACATGGTCAATTTCCATTTTTGCGTTTTCATATTTCTTGCTCCCCTTGTACCAAGGGTCATAACTTTTTTATTTATCACTCCACACAGCCGTATAAGGGCTTGTTTTTGTGCAGGACAAGATGTACTTTTGATTGTCACTATTCATTTTAACACACAGTGTATTGGAGCACAGGAAAAAATTTCAAGTGTGGCAAAATTACGAAAAACACACAGTTCTAGCTTTATGTATCAGTACCCGTACAGTGGTGTTTCCATGTGCATTAGTATGGGATGAAGCCAGTTTGAGGCTCAACCTCATTGGACATAGATGCGTTCCAACCTTTGGTGTTCCCGTACTTACATGTAGCAGCTTTTGTGCATGCCATCAACACAGGAATCCATCCTGTTTGAGTGTGGGAGTGCAGTTGAATGTAGCATGCAACCCAAAGGCATCCAGCTTGAGCAAATTGATAGTAAAGAAAGAGAGTTCTTTACAAGACCCCAACAGTAGCTCCTGAGGAACCTTCTACTGCTAAAGGGAAAAGTGTTGAGAAGTGTATTGATTTGAGATAAGGGATTCTATGCTTTACATACTTCATTTTTCAGACTATAAGATGCACCGGACCATAAGACGCAACCCAAATTTTCAGAAGGAAAATAGGCAAAAAAAAGTGTCATATGGGGGTCCGTCTTCCAGTCTGAATTCAGCTTACTGGAGGGGATCGGCACAGGTGGAGGAGTGGTCACATGGGTTGTTCAGTGGTCCAGACTGGCGTCGTGGCCTCCGGTAAGTCCCATCCCAGGCTGGTGCGGCAGTGGTGCTCTGGGGTTCCCGGTGGTTCCGCCGATACTTTGCAACAGGTGCGGTGGTGATGCGCTGTGCTGCAGCGGGGCTCTGCCGGCATTTTGTGAAAGCCCGGAGGACCCCACAGATCAATTGATATAATGTGGTGACCTCCAAGAAAATGGCCGCAGGGGGCGGCGCATACTCAGATTGAGATCTTGGCAACGAGATCTCGTCCCAAGATCTCATCTCCAGAGATCTCGGGACGAGATGTCGTTGTCGAGATCTCAATCTGCTGCGATGCGGTGGCCTCTGGGAAAACGGCAGCTGGGAGCGGCGCAAGCTCAAATTAAGATCTCGGGATGAGATCTTGGTGCCGAGATCTCATTCTGAGCATGTGCCGCCCCCAGCGGTCACGACATTGCAGAAATGGATCTGTGGGGGCCTCCAGGCTTTCAGAAAATGCCGGCAGAGCCCCTCGCACCACCGCTGCACCAAAAAGCACCACCACTGCACCACAGAGCACAACCGCCGCATCAGCCTGGGAAGTGAGCCTGCATCGCCCTGCAGCGTCGCACCGGGACCGCCACCACAGTATTTTGTAGGTATATTCTGACTAAAAGATGCACCCCCATTTTCCCCAAAACATTTTAGGGAAGAAAGTGCATCTTATAGTCCAAAAAATACGGTATATGCTTGCATTGAATGTACATATTGTTTATATGGGTGCAGGGTAGGTGAGTTTACACCTTTCATATGTGTTTGCATTGAGTGTAGGTACCATATAGAAGTGCTTCTCACTAAATTAGAATATCATCAAAAAGTTAATTTGTTTCATTTCTTCAATACAAAAAGCAAAACTCATATTACATAGAGTCATTACAAACAGAGTGATCTATTTCAAGTGTTTATTTCTGTTAATGTTGATGATTATGGCTCACTGCTAATGAATACCCAAAAGTCATTATCTCTCAAAATTAGAAAAAATAACAAAAAACACCAGAAAAGGCTTCCTAAGCATTTAAAAAGGTGTCTTAGGCCATGTGCACACGTTCAGTATTTTTCGCGTTTTTTTGAGTTTTTTCGCTATAAAAACGTGATAAAAACGCGGAAAAAAACGCGAAAAAAATGCGAAAAAAACGCTTACATATGCCTCCCATTATTTTCACTGTATTCCGCATTTCTTGTGCAAATGTTGCATTTTTTTCAGCGAAAAAATCGCATCGCGGAAAAAAAAGCAACATGTTCATTAAATTTGCGGAATTGCAGGGATTCTGCACACCTAGGAATGCATTGATCTGCTTACTTCCCGCACGGGGCTGTGCACACCATGTGGGAAGTAAGCAGATTATGAGTGGTTGGTACCCAGGGTGGAGGAGAGGAGACTCTCCTCCACGGACTGGGCACCATATAATTGGTAAAAAAAAAGAATTAAAATAAAAAATAGTCATATACTCACCTTCGATGGCCCCCGGAGTCTTCCCGCCTCTCATCGGTGCATGCTGCCGCTTCCGTTCCTATAGATGGTGTGTGTGTGAAGGACCTGCGATGACGTCGCGGTCACATGACCGCGATAACGTCGCGGTCACGTGACCGCGACGTCATCGAAGGTCCTGTACACACACACCATCTATAGGAACGGAAGCCGCTGACGAGATCGGCTGTCTGCAGGTGAGTATAACCATTTTTTTAATTTTTTTAATTATTTTTAAACATTCTATCTTTTACTATTGATGCTGCATAGGCTGCATCTATAGTAAAAAGTTGGTCACACTTGCCAAACACTATGTTTGACAAGTGTGACCAACCTGTCAATCAGTTTTCCAAGCGATGCTACAGATCGCTTGGAAAACTTTAGCATTCTGCAAGCTAATTACACTTGCAAAATGCTGAAAAAAACGCAAAAAAATGCGGATTTCTTGCAGAAAATTTCCGGTTTTCTTCAGGAAATTTCTGCAAGAAATCCTGACGTGTGCACATACCCTTAGTCTGATTCAGTATGCTCCACTATCACGATTGGCGAGGCCACAAAATGTTGAAAAAGTGTTGGATGGCTGAGAGTGGCTCCAGTTCCTTTGCATTATCTGCCACCCGGTCTAGTGCAATAAGTAAACAGTTGGCACCTGAGGACCATGGTTATCCAGCTTCCACCTTATCTCCTTGCACATCAGCCAAGCAGTCTGAGCCCCAAGTCATGCAGCAGTCTCTTCTGTCTTTTGATGACTCTGCTAACTGGGGTTCCATGACCCATCCACATGCACCTGCTCCAGAAGTTGAATAAATGTGTGCACTGATGCCCAAACACATGTAGGTTGGATGAGGAGTATGTGGGAGTAGGGTTGAGCGACTTTCATTTTTTTAAGATCGAGTAGGGTTTTGGGAAACCCGATTTTGTCCAGAGTCGAGTCGAGTGCAGTCGGCCGATTATCGCTAAAAGTCGGGGATCGACCGAAACACGAAACCCAATGCAAGTCAATGGGGAAGCATAGTCGGCAGTGAGTGGAGGCCAGGAAAACACCTACAGTGCCCATTTTAATGCCAAAAACATCCATTCTTGTTTCTGAAGCTTGCCAATCTTAATTAACTGTATAATAATAGTTGGGCATAGGGAATTGGGGGAAAGTTGTGGGGGGAGTAGGGCTGGCTCAAGTTTTTCGTGGGCCCAGGAAATGCGGACTACGTCACGGCGGTGTTGCAGGGAAAGGTAAGTATTTAAAAGTTGCAAGTGCTGTGATCCTGAGCAAGCAGGGGGGGGCCCACTCGTTCGCATTGCCACTGGCACAGGGCCCCTCAAAGTACGGCGGTGTGTTTGCATGGCGGGGGCGCCTCCCACCAGCAGCGACACTTTTGCGTACTCTGAGGGGCCCTGTGCCAGTGACGTCGCCAACGAGTATGCCCCCCCACCTGATGAAGGAACCTGCACTTTCATCTGCACCTTCCTCTTTGTCCTTGTGTAAGGTGGTATAACATGCGGGAAGGGGAACCTTACTTTCAGCAGGGACAGATTCTGGCTGTGTAGAGTACAAGGGGAATGTAGTGGTCTAGGTCAATGTACCAGCAGACTCATTTAGCAGTGGCTGGGCAATGGGCAGGATGAGGAGGAAACAGATATAGGGCCAAAGAATAAAGTAGGCTACATGCAGTTCAAAATTGGTAACAGGACTAAACAGGCGGCATTGCTTTGTTCAGTGGAGTAGCAAACCCAAGAGCAGCAGACACTGTTTCAAGGGCCTAACCACACTAGTAGGCCAAATGCAGTTTAATATCTGATAGTATAGGGCGAAAGCCAGAATGTGGAAGCTCAGCTTTGTTCAGTTGAGGACAACACCAGGGAGGGGCAGACACCTTTAGTAGGCCGGAAAAGCCTATTGCATTTTTTAAAATGGTAATTTGGAGCAGAAGGTTGAAGCTCAGCTTTATTTAGTTGAGGGCAACACCAGGGAGGGGCAGAAGCCGTTAGTAGGCCCTAACCACCATTTTTTTTTTTAAAACCACTTAATGAGAGCCGGAAGGTTGAAGCTCAGCTTTATTTAGTTGAGGACAACACCAGGCAGGGGCACACAGACAGACACCTTTAGTAGGCCGGAAAAGCCTATTGCATTTTTCAAAATGGTAATTTGGAGCAGAAGGTTGAAGCTCAGCTTTATTTAGTTGAGGGCAACACCAGGGAGGGGCAGAAGCCGTTAGTAGGCCCTAACCACCATTTTTTTTTTTAAAACCACTTAATGAGAGCCGGAAGGTTGAAGCTCAGCTTTATTTAGTTGAGGACAACACCAGGCAGGGGCACACAGACAGACACCTTTAGTAGGCCGGAAAAGCCTATTGCATTTTTCAAAATGGTAATTTGGAGCAGAAGGTTGAAGCTCAGCTTTATTTAGTTGAGGACAACACCAGGGAGGGGCAGAAGCCGTTAGTAGGCCCTAACCACCATTTTTTTTTTTTAAAACCACTTAATGAGAGCCGGAAGGTTGAAGCTCAGCTTTATTTAGTTGAGGACAACACCAGGGAGGGGCAGAAGCCGTTAGTAGGCCCTAACCACCATTTTTTTTTTTAAAACCACTTAATGAGAGCCGGAAGGTTGAAGCTCAGCTTTATTTAGTTGAGGACAACACCAGGGAGGGGCAGAAGCCGTTAGTAGGCCCTAACCACCATTTTTTTTTTTAAAACCACTTAATGAGAGCCGGAAGGTTGAAGCTCAGCTTTATTTAGTTGAGGACAACACCAGGGAGGGGCAGAAGCCGTTAGTAGGCCCTAACCACCATTTTTTTTTTTAAAACCACTTAATGAGAGCCGGAAGGTTGAAGCTCAGCTTTATTTAGTTGAGGACAACACCAGGGAGGGGCAGATGCCGTTAGTAGGCCCTAACCACCATTTTTTTTTTTAAAACCACTTAATGAGAGCCGGAAGGTTGAAGCTCAGCTTTATTTAGTTGAGGACAACACCAGGGAGGGGCAGAAGCCGTTAGTAGGCCCTAACCACCATTTTTTTTTTTAAAACCACTTAATGAGAGCCGGAAGGTTGAAGCTCAGCTTTATTTAGTTGAGGACAACACCAGGGAGGGGCAGAAGCCGTTAGTAGGCCCTAACCACCATTTTTTTATTTAAAACCACTTAATGAGAGCCGGAAGGTTGAAGCTCAGCTTTATTTAGTTGAGGACAACACCAGGCAGGGGCACACAGACAGACACCTTTAGTAGGCCGGAAAAGCCTATTGCATTTTTCAAAATGGTAATTTGGAGCAGAAGGTTGAAGCTCAGCTTTATTTAGTTGAGGACAACACCAGGGAGGGGCAGAAGCCGTTAGTAGGCCCTAACCACCATTTTTTTTTTTTAAAACCACTTAATGAGAGCCGGAAGGTTGAAGCTCAGCTTTATTTAGTTGAGGACAACACCACGGAGGGGCAGAAGCCGTTAGTAGGCCCTAACCACCATTTTTTTTTTTAAAACCACTTAATGAGAGCCGGAAGGTTGAAGCTCAGCTTTATTTAGTTGAGGACAACACCAGGGAGGGGCAGAAGCCGTTAGTAGGCCCTAACCACCATTTTTTTTTTTAAAACCACTTAATGAGAGCCGGAAGGTTGAAGCTCAGCTTTATTTAGTTGAGGACAACACCAGGGAGGGGCAGAAGCCGTTAGTAGGCCCTAACCACCATTTTTTTTTTTAAAACCACTTAATGAGAGCCGGAAGGTTGAAGCTCAGCTTTATTTAGTTGAGGACAACACCAGGGAGGGGCAGAAGCCGTTAGTAGGCCCTAACCACCATTTTTTTTTTAAAACCACTTAATGAGAGCCGGAAGGTTGAAGCTCAGCTTTATTTAGTTGAGGACAACACCAGGGAGGGGCAGAAGCCGTTAGTAGGCCCTAACCACCATTTTTTTTTTTTAAAACCACTTAATGAGAGCCGGAAGGTTGAAGCTCAGCTTTATTTAGTTGAGGACAACACCAGGCAGGGGCACACAGACAGACACCTTTAGTAGGCCGGAAAAGCCTATTGCATTTTTCAAAATGGTAATTTGGAGCAGAAGGTTGAAGCTCAGCTTTATTTAGTTGAGGGCAACACCAGGGAGGGGCAGAAGCCGTTAGTAGGCCCTAACCAAAGTTGAAGGCCAAATGCAGTTTAATTTCTGATACTATAGGCCGAAAGCCAGAAGGTGGAAGCTCCGATTTAGACAGTGGAGGACAATTTGAATTAGGGACTGCAGACAGACTTAGTAGGCTGTCCCCTGTGGACCATGCATCCACCACATTAACCCATTGCGCCGTAATGGACACGTAATCTTCCGTGGCCATGCCTACAGGTCCATGCGTCTGTTGTCAGGTGCACCTTTGTACTCACAGATTGCCAGAGTGCATGGACAATGCGGTCTTCTACATGCTGGTGGAGGGTTGGGATGGCTTTTCTCGCAAAAGAAGTGTCGACTGGTTAGCTTGTAGCGTGGTACAGCGTAGTCCATCATGGCCTTATTAATAGTAAATAAAATATATAACTAGGCTCTATGAACTTTTAAATAGGTTCCAGGGGTACACGGGCAGCATTGGTGTGGTCAGTGGAGGAGTATTGCAAGTAGGGGCCGCAGACAGGCTATCAAAGGCCTAAAATAACAAACAATAGGCTCATGGCAGTTTTACAGCGGTTACATGGATACACGGGCAGGCAACTTGGTGGTGGTGAGTGGAGGAGTATTTAAAGTAGGGACCGCAGACAGGCTATCAAAGGCCTAAAATAACAAACAATAGGCTCATGGCAGTTTTACAGCGGTTACATGGATACACGGGCAGGCAGCTTGGTGGTCAGTGGAGGAGTATTTAAAGTAGGGACCGCAGACAGGCTTCAAAGGCCTAACATAAGAAAATGGGCTGGCTGTAGGCACTTTATAATTGGTTCCAGGGGTACACGGGCAGCAGTGGTCTGGTCAGTGGAGGAGTATTGCAAGTAGGGGCTGCAGACAGGCTATCAAAGGCCTAAAATAACAAACAGTAGGCAGTCATGGCAGTTTTACATCGGTTACATGGATACACAGGCAGGCACTCCAGGCAGCATTGTGGTCAGTGGAGGAGTATTGCAAGTAGGGGCCGCAGACAGGCTATCAAAGGCCTAAAATAACAAACAATAGGCTCATGGCAGTTTTACAGCGGTTACATGGATACACGGGCAGGCAACTTGGTGGTGGTGAGTGGAGGAGTATTTAAAGTAGGGACCGCAGACAGGCTATCAAAGGCCTAAAATAACAAACAATAGGCTCATGGCAGTTTTACAGCGGTTACATGGATACACGGGCAGGCAGCTTGGTGGTCAGTGGAGGAGTATTTAAAGTAGGGACCGCAGACAGGCTTCAAAGGCCTAACATAAGAAAATGGGCTGGCTGTAGGCACTTTATAATTGGTTCCAGGGGTACACGGGCAGCAGTGGTCTGGTCAGTGGAGGACTAGTGGAAGGAGGGACCGCAGACAGGCTTCAAAGGCCTAAAATAACAAACAATAGGCTCATGGCAGTTTTACAGCGGTTACATGGATACACGGGCAGGCAGCTTGGTGGTCAGTGGAGGAGTATTTAAAGTAGGGACCGCAGACAGGCTTCAAAGGCCTAACATAAGAAAATGGGCTGGCTGTAGGCACTTTATAATTGGTTCCAGGGGTACACGGGCAGCAGTGGTCTGGTCAGTGGAGGACTAGTGGAAGGAGGGACCGCAGACAGGCTTCAAAGGCCTAAAATAACAAACAATAGGCTCATGGCAGTTTTACAGCGGTTACATGGATACACGGGCAGGCAGCTTGGTGGTCAGTGGAGGAGTATTTAAAGTAGGGACCGCAGACAGGCTTCAAAGGCCTAACATAAGAAAATGGGCTGGCTGTAGGCACTTTATAATTGGTTCCAGGGGTACACGGGCAGCAGTGGTCTGGTCAGTGGAGGAGTATTGCAAGTAGGGGCTGCAGACAGGCTATCAAAGGCCTAAAATAACAAACAGTAGGCAGTCATGGCAGTTTTACATCGGTTACATGGATACACAGGCAGGCACTCCAGGCAGCATTGTGGTCAGTGGAGGAGTATTGCAAGTAGGGGCTGCAGACAGGCTATCAAAGGCCTAAAATAACAAACAATAGGCTCATGGCAGTTTTACAGCGGTTACATGGATACACGGGCAGGCAACTTGGTGGTGGTGAGTGGAGGAGTATTTAAAGTAGGGACCGCAGACAGGCTATCAAAGGCCTAAAATAACAAACAATAGGCTCATGGCAGTTTTACAGCGGTTACATGGATACACGGGCAGGCAGCTTGGTGGTCAGTGGAGGAGTATTTAAAGTAGGGACCGCAGACAGGCTTCAAAGGCCTAACATAAGAAAATGGGCTGGCTGTAGGCACTTTATAATTGGTTCCAGGGGTACACGGGCAGCAGTGGTCTGGTCAGTGGAGGACTAGTGGAAGGAGGGACCGCAGACAGGCTTCAAAGGCCTAAAATAACAAACAATAGGCTCATGGCAGTTTTACAGCGGTTACATGGATACACGGGCAGGCAGCTTGGTGGTCAGTGGAGGAGTATTTAAAGTAGGGACCGCAGACAGGCTTCAAAGGCCTAACATAAGAAAATGGGCTGGCTGTAGGCACTTTATAATTGGTTCCAGGGGTACACGGGCAGCAGTGGTCTGGTCAGTGGAGGACTAGTGGAAGGAGGGACCGCAGACAGGCTTCAAAGGCCTAAAATAACAAACAATAGGCTCATGGCAGTTTTACAGCGGTTACATGGATACACGGGCAGGCAGCTTGGTGGTCAGTGGAGGAGTATTTAAAGTAGGGACCGCAGACAGGCTTCAAAGGCCTAACATAAGAAAATGGGCTGGCTGTAGGCACTTTATAATTGGTTCCAGGGGTACACGGGCAGCAGTGGTCTGGTCAGTGGAGGACTAGTGGAAGGAGGGACCGCAGACAGGCTTCAAAGGCCTAAAATAACAAACAATAGGCTCATGACAGTTTTACAGCGGTTACATGGATACACGGGCAGGCAGCTTGGTGGTCAGTGGAGGAGTATTTAAAGTAGGGACCGCAGACAGGCTATCAAAGGCCTAACATAACAAACAATAGGCTCATGGCAGTTTTACAGCGGTTACATGGATACACGGGCAGGCAGCTTGGTGGTGGTGAGTGGAGGAGTATTTAAAGTAGGGACCGCAGACAGGCTATCAAAGGCCTAAAATAACAAACAATAGGCTTATGGCAGTTTTACAGCGGTTACATGGATACACGGGCAGGCAGCTTGGTGGTCAGTGGAGGAGTATTTAAAGTAGGGACCGCAGACAGGCTATCAAAGGCCTAAAATAACAAACAATAGGCTCATGGCAGCTTTACAGCGGTTACATGGATACACAGGCAGCTTGGTGGTGAGTGGAGGAGTAGTGCAAGGAGTGTCTGTCCCAGTACTCCCAAAATATAAATAGATGTTAATGTCTCGCAAAACAACCACAACAAAAAAAAAGGTGGCATACTTAGGTACAGGGGTGGGCTCATCTACTGAGTTTCTGACATAGTAATTTGGCAGTAACTATTTAATGGTGCCAATATAGGACACAGACACAGACTACTTTAAGTTGCATCATAGATGTCTACAAATTTGTATTGTCAGTGCCAGACATTGAATGATGTCAGCGAATAGACTAAAGATTGGTGGAGCTGTGCGACATAATTTTGGACGTGGTAGAGCACATTTTGAGCTGGGGTAGGGGGGAACTCTCTAGAGGCCGGCGGGACCGCCCCAGGGCCCCTCATGTTACAACGGTGTGTCTGACGTTGGGTGCGCACCACCACCGCCAGAGACACTACATTGTACTATGAGGGACCCAGTAGCAATGCCGTCAACCAAAAGCGAGCACACCCACCTCTTCAGACAAACAGCAGTCTCACGGGTGCTTGCGCCAAGTCGCGATACCACGGCCCCGTGTGGGGAGTTTTGCCATTTAGGGAGGTGTAAACATGTCGTATGCTGTACAATCAGCTGCAGCAAATTAGACATTAGAAAAGTAATTCACAGGCAAGAGCTTTTCATAGGAAAGCTAGGTGTCGGCCGGGCAAGGTGGGGCAAAAGATTTCGAAATCCAGTTGTGGTTCATTTTAATGAATGTTAGATCGTCAACATTTTGGGTAGCCAGACGAGTCCTTTTTTCGGTTAATATTGAACCTGCAGCACTGAATACTCTTTCTGATAGGACACTTGCTGCCGGGCAAGCAAGCTCCTGCAATGCATATTCTGCCAATTCTGGCCAGGTGTCTAATTTGGAGGCCCAGTAATCAAATGGGAATGACGGTTGAGGGAGAACATCGATAAGGGATGAAAAATAGTTAGTAACCATACTGGACAAATGTTGTCTCCTGTCACTTTCAATTGATGCAGCAGTACCTGTCCTGTCTGCGGTCATAGCAAAATCACTCCACAACCTGGTCAGAAAACCCCTCTGTCCAACGCCACTTCTGATGTGTGCACCCCTAACACTCCTAGTCTGCTGCCCCCTGGAGCTCGTGTGAGAACGATCACGTGCGCTGTGTGCTGGGAATGCCTGAAGCAAACGGTCAACAAGAGTTGATTGTTTGGTTGCTAATATTAGTTCCAAGTTCTCATGTGGCATAATATTTTGCAATTTGCCTTTATAGCGTGGATCAAGGAGGCAGGCCAACCAGTAATCGTCATCGTTCATCATTTTCGTAATGCGTGTGTCCCTTTTTAGGATACGTAAGGCATAATCCGCCATGTGGGCCAAAGTTCCAGTTGTCAAATCTCCGGTTGTGATTGGTTGAGGGGCAGTTGCAGGCAAATCTACGTCACTTGTGTCCCTCAAAAAACCAGAACCCGGCCGTGACACGCAACCAATTTCCTGTGCCCCCGGGAAAGGTTCGGCATTAAAAATATACTCATCCCCATCATCCTCCTCGTCCTCCACCTCCTCTTCACCCGCTACCTCGTCCTGTACACTGCCCTGACCAGACAATGGCTGACTGTCATCAAGGCTTTCCTCTTCCTCTGGTGCAGACGCCTGCTCCTTTATGTGCGTCAAACTTTGCATCAGCAGACGCATTAGGGGGATGCTCATGCTTATTACGGCGTTGTCTGCACTAACCAGCCGTGTGCATTCCTCAAAACACTGAAGGACTTGACACATGTCTTGTATCTTAGACCACTGCACACCTGACAACTCCATGTCTGCCATCCTACTGCCTGCCCGTGTATCCTCCCACAAATAAATAACAGCACGCCTCTGTTCGCACAGTCTCTGAAGCATGTGCAGTGTTGAGTTCCACCTTGTTGCAACGTCTATGATTAGGCGATGCTGGGGAAGGTTCAAAGACCGCTGATAGGTCTGCATACGGCTGGCGTGTACAGGCGAACGTCGGATATGTGAGCAAAGTGCACGCACTTTGAGGAGCAGGTCGGAGAACCCAGGATAAGTTTTCAATAAGCACTGCACCACCAGGTTTAAGGTGTGAGCCAGGCAAGGAATGTGTTTCAGTTGGGAAAGGGAGATGGCAGCCATGAAATTCCTTCCGTTATCACTCACTACCTTGCCTGCCTCAAGATCTACTGTGCCCAGCCACGACTGCGTTTCTTGTTGCAAGAACTCGGACAGAACTTCCGCGGTGTGTCTGTTGTCGCCCAAGCACTTCATAGCCAATACAGCCTGCTGACGCTTGGCAGTAGCTGGCCCATAATGGGACAACTGGTGTGCAACAGTGTCATCTGCCGATGGAGTGGTTGGCAGACTGCGTTCTGTGGAAGAGCTGTAGCTTCTGCAGGAGGACGAGGAGGAGGAGGAGGAGGAGGGGGTGCGAACGCCTACAGCCAACTGTTTCCTAGACCGTGGGCTAGGCACAACTGTCCCTAAATTGATGTCGCCTGTGGACCCTGCATCCACCACATTCACCCAGTGTGCCGTGATGGACACATAACGTCCCTGGCCATGCCTACTGGTCCATGCATCTGTAGTCAGGTGCACCTTTGTACTCACAGATTGCCTGAGTGCATGGACGATGCGCTGTTTAACATGCTGGTGCAGGGCTGGGATGGCTTTTCTGGAAAAAAAGTGTCGACTGGGTAGCTCGTATCGTGGTTCAGCGTACTCCATCAGGGCTTTGAAAGCTTCGCTTTCAACTAACCGGTAGGGCATCATCTCTAACGAGATTAGTCTAGCTATGTGGGCGTTAAAACACTGTGTACGCGGATGCGAGGATAAGTACTTCCTTTTTCTAACCAGAGTCTCATGTAGGGTGAGCTGGACTGGAGAGCTGGAGATCGTGGAACTTTCGGGTGTGCCGGTGTACATGGCAGACTGAGAGACGGTTGGAGACGGTATTGTTTCCGCCGGTGCCCTAGATGCAATATTTCCTCCTACAAAACTGGTGATTCCCTGACCCTGACTGCTTTTGGCTGGCAAAGAAACCTGCACAGATACTGCCGGTGGTGCGGAAAATGGTGGCCTTACAGTGACGGAAGGGATGTTGCGTTGCTGACTAGCTTCATTGGCCGAGGGTGCTACAACCTTGAGGGACGTTTGGTAGTTAGTCCAGGCTTGAAAATGCATGGTGGTTAAGTGTCTATGCATGCAACTAGTATTTAGACTTTTCAGATTCTGACCTCTGCTTAAGCTAGTTGAACATTTTTGACAGATGACTTTGCGCTGATCAGTTGGATGTTGTTTAAAAAAATGCCAGACTGCACTCTTCCTAGACTCGGATCCCTTTTCAGGGATTGCAGACTGAGCTTTAACCGGATGGCAACGCTGTGCTCCAACAGGTTTTGGCTTTGACACGCGTTTTGGGCCAGATACGGGCCCGGCAGATGGAACCTGTTGCGATGTTGATGCCTGCTGCGGCCCCTCCTCCACCTCCGCTTCTGAACTACTGCCGCCTGCACCCTGTTCCCCCAATGGCTGCCAATCGGGGTCAATAACTGGGTCATCTATTACCTCCTCTTCGAGCTCGTGTGCAACTTCGTCTGTGTCACTGTGTCGGTCGGTGGTATAGCGTTCGTGGCGGGGCAACATAGTCTCATCAAGGTCTGATTGTGGATCTGTACCCTGAGAGGGCAATGTGGTGGTCTGAGTCAAAGGAGCAGCATAGTACTCTGGCTGTGGCTGTGCATCAGTGCACTCCATGTCAGAATCTACTTGTAATGGGCATGGCCTGTTAAATGTTTCACTTTCTAAGCCAGGGACGGTATGTGTAAAGAGCTCCATGGAGTGACCCGTTGTGTCGCCTGCTGCATCCTTCTCTCTTGTTGTAGTTTTTGCTGAGGAGGACAAGGAAGCGACTTGTCCCTGACCGTGAACATCCACAAGCGACGCGCTGCTTTTACATTTACCAGTTTCGGAAGAGGAGGCAAAAGAGCTAGAGGCTGAGTCTGCAATGTAAGCCAAAACTTGCTGTTGCTGCTCCGCCTTTAAAAGCGGTTTTCCTACTCCCAGAAAAGAGAGCGTTCGAGGCCTTGTGTAGCCTGACGACGAAACTGGCTCCACAGCTCCAGACTTAGGTGGAATATTTTTATCCCCACGACCACCTGATGCTCCACTACCACTACCATCATTACCAGCTGACAATGAACGCCCACGACGACCTCTTGCACCAGACTTCCTCATTGTTTTAAAATCTTAACCAAAGTAACTTTATTTGTTGCTGTCAAACAACTTACACGGTGAGCTATAACTTCAGTATGATTTCAATATCCCTTAACAGGTTGGTGAGACCACAAGGAAAATCAGGCACAATGTTACACACTCTGTTTTCTGTGGCACAAAATCACAGAGATGACACACACGCAGGACTGTCACTCAAGCACTAATGTCAATATTAATCTCCCACCTAATTTATGTATTTTTTTTTTTCAGGGAGACTTTAGAAACCAAATAATAAGAAAATAAATAAATAAATAAATAGGCTTTCTATAGCCCACTGAATGAGAGATAGCACACACAGCAGTGGCACACAAGCCCTGACTGAGGCCAATATTTTTCTCCCACTGATTGATGTAGTGTTTTTGTGTTGAGGTAGAATTTAGAACACAAATCACGGGAAAAATAAATAGGCTTTCTATGGCCCACTGAATGAAAGGGAGAGAGGTGGCACACCCAGGAGTCAAGACTGGCACACAAGCTGAAAGGGCAATATTACTCTCCCACTGTTTTTTTATGTATTTTTTGTTTTTTAAGGGAGACTTTAGAAACCCAATAATATTTTAAAAAAAAAAAATAGGCTTTCTATGGCCCACTGAATGAGAGGGAGAGAGGTGGCACACCCAGGAGTCAAGACTGGCACACAAGCTGAAAGGGCAATATTACTCTCCCACTGTTTTTTTAGGTTTTTTTTTTTTTTTCAGGGAGACTTTAGAAACCAAATAATATTAAAAAAAAATAAAAAATAAATAGGCTTTCTATAGCCCACTGAATGAGAGATAGCACACACAGCAGTGGCACACAAGCCCTGACTGAGGCCAATATTTTTCTCCCACTGATTGATGTAGTGTTTTTGTGTTGAGGTAGAATTTAGAACACAAATCACGGGAAAAATAAATAGGCTTTCTATGGCCCACTGAATGAAAGGGAGAGAGGTGGCACACCCAGGAGTCAAGACTGGCACACAAGCTGAAAGGGCAATATTACTCTCCCACTGTTTTTTTATGTATTTTTTGTTTTTTAAGGGAGACTTTAGAAACCCAATAATATTTTAAAAAAAAAATAAATAGGCTTTCTATGGCCCACTGAATGAAAGGGAGAGAGGTGGCACACCCAGGAGTCAAGACTGGCACACAAGCTGAAAGGGCAATATTACTCTCCCACTGTTTTTTGTATGTTTTTTTTTTTTTTTTCAGGGAGACTTTAGAAACCAAATAATATTAAAAAAACCAAAAAAAAAATAGCCTTTCTATGGCCCACTGAATGAGAGAGAGAGGTGGCACACCCAGGAGTCAAGACTGGCACACAAGCTGAAAGGGCAATATTACTCTCCCACTGTTTTTTTATGTATTTTTTGTTTTTTAAGGGAGACTTTAGAAACCCAATAATATTTAAAAAAAAAAAAATAGGCTTTCTATGGCCCACTGAATGAGAGGGAGAGAGGTGGCACACCCAGGAGTCAAGACTGGCACACAAGCTGAAAGGGCAATATTACTCTCCCACTGTTTTTTTAGGTATTTTTTGTTTTTTAAGGGAGACTTTAGAAACCCAATAATATTTTAAAAAAAAATAAATAGGCTTTCTATGGCCCACTGAATGAAAGGGAGAGAGGTGGCACACCCAGGAGTCAAGACTGGCACACAAGCTGAAAGGGCAATATTACTCTCCCACTGTTTTTTTATGTATTTTTTGTTTTTTAAGGGAGACTTTAGAAACCCAATAATATTTAAAAAAATAAATAAATAGGCTTTCTATGGCCCACTGAATGAGAGGGAGAGAGGTGGCACACCCAGGAGTCAAGACTGGCACACAAGCTGAAAGGGCAATATTACTCTCCCACTGTTTTTGTATGTTTTTTTTTTTTTTTCAGGGAGACTTTAGAAACCAAATAATATTAAAAAAACCAAAAAAAAAATAGCCTTTCTATGGCCCACTGAATGAGAGAGAGAGGTGGCACACCCAGGAGTCAAGACTGGCACACAAGCTGAAAGGGCAATATTACTCTCCCACTGTTTTTTTATGTATTTTTTGTTTTTTAAGGGAGACTTTAGAAACCCAATAATATTTTTTAAAAAAAAAAATAGGCTTTCTATGGCCCACTGAATGAGAGGGAGAGAGGTGGCACACCCAGGAGTCAAGACTGGCACACAAGCTGAAAGGGCAATATTACTCTCCCACTGTTTTTTTAGGTATTTTTTGTTTTTTAAGGGAGACTTTAGAAACCCAATAATATTTAAAAAAAAAAATAAATAGGCTTTCTATGGCCCACTGAATGAAAGGGAGAGAGGTGGCACACCCAGGAGTCAAGACTGGCACACAAGCTGAAAGGGCAATATTACTCTCCCACTGTTTTTTTATGTATTTTTTGTTTTTTAAGGGAGACTTTAGAAACCCAATAATATTTAAAAAAATAAATAAATAGGCTTTCTATGGCCCACTGAATGAGAGGGAGAGAGGTGGCACACCCAGGAGTCAAGACTGGCACACAAGCTGAAAGGGCAATATTACTCTCCCACTGTTTTTTTAGGTTTTTTTTTTTTTTTCAGGGAGACTTTAGAAACCAAATAATATTAAAAAAAAAAAAAAAAAAAATAGGCTTGCTATAGCCCACTGAATGAGAGATAGCACACACAGCAGTGGCACACAAGCCCTGACTGAGGCCAATATTTTTCTCCCACTGATTGATGTAGTGTTTTTGTGTTGAGGTAGATTTTAGAACACAAATCACGGAAAAAATAAATAGGCTTTCTATGGCCCACTCAGTGAGAGATGGCACACACAGGGATGGCACTGTAGCAGAAATGCCAATCTTAATCTCCCACAAAAAAAAACAAAAACAAAAAAAAACTGTCCTACAATTACTATCTCCCTGCAGTAATGTAAGCCAGGTATGGCAGGCAGCAATAGGAGTGGACTGATGCACAAATTAAATAAAAAGTGTGGACAAACAAAAAAGATAGCTGTGCAGAAAGGAAGGAACAAGAGGATATGTGCTTTGAAAAAAGCAGTTGGTTTCCACAGTGGCGTACACACAGCAATACAGCTATCACGGAGCCTTCTAGGGCAGCCCAATGAGCTACAGCGCTGAGGGGAAAAAAAAAAAAAAATAGCTTCCACAGTCCCTGCACACCGAAGGTGGTGTTGGACAGTGGAAATCGCTGCAGCACAAGCGGTTTGGTGGTTAGTGGACCCTGCCTAACGCTCTCCCTGCTTCTGACGAAGCGGCAGCAACCTGTCCCTAAGCTCAGATCAGCAGCAGTAAGATGGCGGTCGGCGGGAACGCCCCTTTATAGCCCCTGTGACGCCGCAGACAGCAAGCCAATCACTGCAATGCCCTTCTCTAAGATGGTGGGGACCAGGATCTATGTCATCACGCTGCCCACACTCTGCGTTCACCTTCATTGGCTGAGAAATGGCGCTTTTCGCGTCATTGAAACGCGACTTTGGCGCGAAAGTCGCGTACCGCATGGCCGACAAGCACAGGGGTCGGATCGGGTTTCATGAGACGCCGACTTAGCCAAAAGTCGGCGACTTTTGAAAATGATCGACCCGTTTCGCTCAACCCTATGTGGGAGGGCTATTGCACATGGTCAATAGACCACCGCAGCACATGTCAGATGATGACAAAACTCAGTTGCCAACTGCAGCGTCTTTATGCAGTGATCAGACTGGCAAGGAGGGTAGGGTTAAGGTGTCAGTGGAAGATAATGCGGGGGATGATGAGGTGATGAGGTCCTAGACCCAACATGGAGCGGAGGCCATCCTAGTGACGTGCGCAGTTCAAAGGAAGAAGAGGAGGCCACATTGCTGTGACAGGACAGCAAAAAAGGGAGGAGGGTGCAAAAAGCATAGCGGGCAGCTCCTGGCTAGTACATCAGCTGCTACCACCCACCATGCAATTGATATAAGCACACCAAAGACATCTCAAAAGAGCTCCCTGGTATGGCATTTCTTAAGAGAATGTGCTGCCAACAAGTGAAAGTGGTTTGCCCTTGCAAGTGAGGCATAAATGTTCTGAACCTGAGGACCATCTGTATGACAAGGCATCTGAATTCCAAGAACGAGGTGCAGTGGAGTACACACCATAAAAAGCATGACAGATCTGAGCCTCCCCTGCTCCCTCTTCTGCTGCAGTCTCAATCTCTTCCTTCCGCTCACAATCAACAGGGCCACCTGCCTCTCCATGTTTAGAGGATGTGACAGTATCACCGCCAACACCAGTATCATCGAGCATCTCCACACCGTCCCATGGAAGTGTTCAGCTTTTCCATCCATGCCCGGCACAAACATGTTGCGGACCAAATCAAGTGTGCACTTGCCAATGCCATCAGTGGCAAGGTCCACATAACCACCGATATGTTGACCAGTAAGTATGGACAGGGACGTTACATCTTCTTAAATGCCCACTGGGTAAATGTATTGACGGCTGGGGCAGAGGCGGAAGGTGTTCTACCTCATATCCTACCACCACCTAGTATTGCTATTGCTTATTTTCTTCCTCCATCAGCTCCTCATTTGATCACAGGAAGACCTGCACCATCAACTTGAAAACAGCCAGGGTGAAATAACAGCAGGCTGTTTTTAAACTCCATGTGAACCGACAAACAGGGCGATGGATCCATGAAATAGTATCATAAGAAATATAAATTCGTTCATAATGTAATTGTGCACAAAGTCCATACCAGATTGGGGTTGATAATTAATCAATACAAAGTTTAGTATTTAGAAAAAATATAAATTCACACAGACAAAAATAAAGGAGTATGTGAGCAATAGTAGCTAAAACAATCAGTGTACCTAGATGGTATGAAGTGCACTGATGAACAACACAGAAATCCTGGTGCAGCACCTGCAGTATGCAATGCTATACAATCATGAATTCAATAATCAGAGTGCCAGGGAGACCATGCTGAAAGAAAGTAAATGAATGGGCTTCATAACCTAACAATGGTCCTCTAGACACCCAAAGTGATAGATCACTAAAGCATTAATGTAGCCCAAGGTAACTGAAAATAAGTTTCTGCCGATCATGGCTATATACTAGTACCTTGGGACTCCAGTTTTAAAATCCAACAATGCACAGGTGTTTTGAACTGGGATCAAACAGCAGACCTATGATCTGCTGATGAACCTCTTGCCCTGCCTGGTGGAGTGCAGTAACGGGAAAAATCTCATAGCAACTCTGTGCCTAGCCGGTTTGATGTACATCCCTTGCCTGGCGCATGTGCTAAACTTGGTGGTGCAGAGCTTCCTAAAAAAAACTACCCACACATCAGAGCTGCTGCTGCGGTCGGTGTGTGCGCAATTTTGGCATTCTCACCCTGCTGCCGCTCACCGTTCTGCGCTGAAGCTTTACTTCTGTCTTCCCGCTCACTGGCTGATATGTGACGTGGAACTCCACCTTGCATTTGCTAGAGAGACTGTGCAAGCAGCAGAAGGTAATAGTGGAGTTTCAGCTGCAGCATAAAGAGATGAGTCGCACTGCAGAGCAACACCACTTCACTACCAATGAGTGGGCCTCCACGCGGGACGTGTGTGACATGTTGGGCTGGCTCTGAAAATTCCACTAATTTGGACAGCACTGATAATGTCATCATAAGTGTTACTATGTGACTTATATGCCTGCTGAAGAAAACAATGCAGGCTATGATGGATGAAGTAGGAGCAGGAGGAGGGGTAGAGCCAATTCACACTTTTATCAGGCCTGTAGTCCACACAGGGCTCGGATCGTGGGTTACTGTCCCAATATCTGCCAGGTACCCAATTGTATAGAGGGGGAGGAGGAGTAGGGGGAGGGAGGAGGAGGAGGGCGGAGGAGTAGGGAGGAGGAGGAGGGAGGAGGAGTGTGGAGGAGCAGGGGGGAGGAGGAGGGTGGAGGAGCAGGGGGGAGGAGGAGGGGTGAGGAGGAGGAGGAAGGAGAAGGAGGGAGGAGGAGGGAGGATCAAAAGTTTTCACAACAGGGTGGCACTCAGATCAGCTCACGGGCATCACTGGAGCATGGCAGAAAGAAAACAGAGTACCCAGACAATATACCTCCCATCGAGGACAGCTTGGTATTGTCTCTGGTCAGCCTGGAACACATGAGCCAATACATGCTGCAGTGCCTGAGGAATGACTGCCAAGTTGCCAGTGCAGATAATTGGGTGGCCACGCTTATGTATCCTTGCTACAAGGACAATGTACCATCATTACATCCATCACTGGAGAGGGATCACAAAATGCATGAATACAAGCACACGCTGGTAGAAAAACTATTAATGGCTTTTCCATCTGACAGCTGGGGTTCAGTGGAACAACAAAGCAGAGGAGGAAGTCGCTAACACAGTTGTGGCACCACAAGCACCACAGAAGGCAGGGTTAGCATGGCCAAAATATGGAAAAACTTTATGAGCACACCACAACATTCGGCACCACCATCTGATATGTTCCGTATTAGCAGGAGGCAGTGTTACAACAATATGTTGGATGACTAACTGTCCACGTGTCTCCACGTACTAACAGATGGGTCTGCCATCGTTTAGCTTCTAGGTCTCCAAATTGGGCATATGGCCTGAGCTTGCCCTTTATGTTTTGGAGGTGCTGGCCTTCCCTGCAGCAAGTGTACTGTCGGAACGTGTGTTTAGCACAGTGGGCGGGTCATCACAGACAGGCGCATCTGCCTGTCCTCATACAATGTGGGTAACCTAACATTCTTTAAATAAACCAGTCATGGACCCCACTCGACTTGTCCATATGTTTGAATGACTAGACAACTATAACAGCCGCACCCCGAACAGTCTTCAACTCTATTTGCCATTCGTTTCATTTGGTAACTTCCTACATTAATTAAAAAAAAAAAACTGTGCTGGCTACCTCCTCCTCCACCTCTTCAACCTATACTGCCACTTCTACCTCCTCCTCCACTTGGACCTGTTCCTCCTGGTTCAAGATTTACATTTTTTCCTACTTTGCTTAGAGCAGGGACAGGATGCAGTGGTAGTGAGGGACATTATTAGATTTTACATATGGGCAGTTTTGGAAAAACACTCTCTATGTATACTCTGCACTGCAACTAAGTCGGGTGGAGTGATGTCTGTATATAAAAAAATCCTATTTACAGGCAACCACGCCTGCCATAGTACTGTGTCAAAAGACTCTGTGTGTATTCTTGAACCCATATCTGTCGGCGTAGTTTTTCAAAAGCCGCTGTGTGTATCCTGCAACCCTGTCTGTGGAGGAACTGCGGGCCATTGTCTGGGTATGAAATTTCTTACCAGCTTTTGTGGGGAAAATTTGGAAACTTGCTCTGTGGGTGCAATTTTTAACTAAACTGTCAGTAACAAGCCTCGCTGCAGACCACCAGCTTGATCCAAGATCATACAACAAGCTTTTTATCAGTGGCATTTGGAAAATACGCTACTGGAGTAGACATTTTGGAGCTGTGCTGTGCATTTTGGTACTCTGCCCCATGCTCCTTGCATGAAATTTGTAAGCTTCTTCTTAGGGGGTACACTGCCCCATTGTCACAATTCATTTTTGGAATCTTGGCAGCTCTGGTTCCTTTATAATTTAAATGTAGCTTTTTTCCTTTTGGGCCAGCAAGGGTTAATGTCAGTTTCCCTTGCTGGCAGCTGCTTCGTTGCTAGTCAGCTGGTGTGGGTAGTGACCACTTCCACCATCCTTTAAAAAGTCGCATGACCCATCAGCTGACTTTCAGTGATATAGTATTCTATGTTGATCAAGCATGGAGGGAGTACAGAGCTCTCTGATTGCAGTAGTGAGTCTACTGTTTTTGTGGAGTTCATGGTCCTGGTGCATTACCCTCTGCTGTGTGGTACTTTGCAGCAGAGACAGTTGTTAAGTATAAGTTCCCATCTGTTGTGAATTCCGTTCTCGGACTCCTTCCTGTGGTCATGAATGGTACTTTGGTTAGTTCTGCTCTTGGGCTCCCTCTGGTGGCTTCGAGCGGAACTGCTGGTCACATGAGTTTACTCATCAGGTCATTCCAGGTGCTCCTAACCACCAGGCCCATAACAGTACAGCTGGCCAGTAAAGTGTTAATGCATCTCAAAAGAGGGATAAGAGAAGTTCTGAACCCATTTTTTTTTCTTTGCAGTGTGTTTTGTCTCTCTTTTTCCCTTAACCCCTGGGTGGTTCAGGACACAGGTGTAGATATGGATATTTAAGGTCTGTCCTCTTGTGTGGATCATCTCACTGCAAGGGTACAAAGCATTCAAGATTATGTAGTTCAGAATCCGATGTTAGAGCCTAGAATGCCAATTCCTGATTTGTTTTCTGGGGATAGATCTAAGTTTCTGAATTTCAAAAAATAATTGTAAACTGTTTCTTGCTTTGAAACCCCGCTCCTCTGGTGACCCCATTCAGCAAGTAAAAATTATTATTTCTTTGTTGCGTGGTGACCCTCAAGACTGGGCATTCTCCCTTGCGCCAGGAGATCCTGCATTGCTTAATGTAGATGCGTTTTTTTCTGGCGCTTGGATTGCTTTATGACGAACCGCATTCAGTGGATCAGGCAGAGAAAATTTTGCTAGTTTTGTGTCAGGGTCAGGATGAAGTGGAGATATATTGTCAGAAGTTTAGAAAGTGGTCTGTGCTTACTCAATGGAATGAGTGTGCCCTGGCAGCAATTTTTAGAAAGGGTCTTTCTGAAGCCCTTAAGGATGTTATGGTGGGATTCCCCACGCCTGCTGGTCTGAATGAGTCAATGTCCTTGGCCATCCAAATTGATCGGCGTTTGCACGAGCGCAAAATTGTGCACAGTTTGGCGGTGTCCTCTGAGCAGAGGCCTGAGCTTATGCAATGTGATAGAACTTAGACGAGAACTGAACGGCAAGAACACAGACATCAAATAGGCTGTGTTTTTACTGTGGTGACCCCACTCATGCTATCTTTGATTGTCCTAAGCGCACTAAGCGGTTCGCTAGGTCTGTCACCATTGGTACTGTACAGCCTAAATTTCTTTTGTTTGTTACTCTGATTTGCTCTTTCTCATCCTACTCGGTTATGGCATTTGTGAATTCAGGCGCTGCCCTGAATTTTATGGACTTGGAGTTTGCCAGGCGCTGTGGTTTTTTCTTGGAGCCTTTGCAGTATCCTATTCCATTAAGGGGAATTGATGCCACGCCGTTGGCCAAGAATAAACCTCAGTACTGGACTCAGTTGACCATGTGCATGGCTCCTGCACATCGGGAAGATGTTCGCTTTTTGGTGTTGCATAATTTGCATGATGTGGTCGTGTTGGGTTTGCCATGGCTACAGGTTCATAATCCAGTATTGGATTGGAAATCAATGTCTGTGTCTAGTTGGGGTTGTCAAGGGGTACATGGCGATGTTCCCTTGGTGTCAATTTCTGCTTCCACTCCTTCTGAAGTCCCTGAGTTTCTGTCGGATTACCAGGATGTATTTGATGAGCCCAAATCCAGTGTCCTACCCCCTCATAGGGATTGTGATTGTGCTATTAATTTGATTCCTGGTAGTAAGTTTCCTAAGGGCCGACTTTTCAATTTATCCATGCCAGATCACGCCGCTATTCAGACTTATGTGAAGGAGTCCTTGGAGAAAGGGCATATTCGCCCATCTTCATCACCGTTGGGAGCAGGGTTCTTTTTTGTGGCCAAGAAGGATGGTTCTCTGAGACCCTGTATAGATTACCGCCTTCTCAATAAAATCATGGTCAAATTTCAGTACCCTTTGCCTCTGCTGTCTGATTTGTTTGCTCGGATTAAGGGGGCTAGTTGGTTCACCAAGATAGATCTTCGAGGGGCGTATAACCTTGTGCGTATTAAACAGGGCGATGAATGGAAAACAGCATTTAATACACCCGAGGGCCATTTTGAGTACCTGGTAATGCCATTCGGGCTTTCAAATGCTCCATCTGTGTTTCAGTCCTTTATGCATGACATCTTCCGAAAGTATCTGGATAGATTCATGATTGTATATTTGGATGATATTTTGGTCTTTTCGGATGATTGGGAGTCTCATGTGAAACAGGTCAGAATGGTATTCCAGGTCCTTCATGCTAATTCCTTGTTTGTGAAGGGGTCTAAATGTCTCTTCGGAGTTCAGAAGGTTTCCTTTTTGGGCTTCATTTTTTCCCCTTCTACTATCGAGATGGATCCTGTTAAAGTTCAGGCCATTTATGATTGGACTCAACCTACATCTGTGAAGAGCCTCCAGGAATTCCTGGGCTTTGCTAATTTTTACCGTCGCTTTATCGCTAATTTTTCTAGTGTGGTTAAACCTTTGACTGATTTGACAAAGAAAGGTGCTGATGTGGTGAATTGGTCCTCTGCGGCTGTTGAGGCTTTTCAGGAGCTGAAACGTCATTTTTCTTCGGCCCCTGTGTTGCGTCAGCCAGATGTTTCGCTCCCTTTTCAGGTCGAGGTTGATGCTTCTGAGATTGGAGCAGGGGCTGTTTTGTCTCAAAGAAGATCTGATGGCTCTGTGATGAAGCCATGTGCCTTCTTTTTTAGAAAGTTTTCGCCTGCTGAACGTAATTATGATGTTGGCAATCGGGAGCTGCTGGCTATGAAGTGGGCATTCGAGGAGTGGCAACATTGGCTTGAGGGAGCCAAGCACCGCGTGGTGGTCTTGACGGATCACAAAAATCTGACTTATCTCGAGTCTGCCAAGCGGTTGAATCCTAGACAAGCTCGATGGTCGCTGTTTTTCTCCCGTTTCGATTTTGTGGTCTCATACCTTCCAGGTTCTAAGAATGTGAAGGCGGATGCCCTTTCTAGGAGTTTTGTGCCTGATTCTCCGGGAGTCCCTGAGCCGGCTGGTATTCTCAAAGAGGGGGTAATTCTGTCTGCCATCTCCCCTGATTTGCGGCGGGCGCTGCAGGAGTTTCAGGCTGATAGACCTGACCGTTGTCCAGCGGAGAAATTGTTCATCCCTGATAGATGGACTAGCAGAGTTATTTCTGAGGTTCATTGCTCAGTGTTGGCTGGTCATCCTGGGATTTTTGGTGGCTAGGTCCTTTTGGTGGCCTTCCTTGTCACGGGATATGCGTTCTTTTGTGCAGTCCTGTGGGACTTGTGCTCGGGCTAAGCCCTGCTGTTCTCGTGCCAGTGGGTTGCTTTTGCCCTTGCCAGTCCCGAAAAGGCCTTGGACGCATGTTTCAATGGATTTTATTTCAGATCTTCCTATCTCTCAAAGGATGTCTGTCATCTGGTTGGTTTGTGATCGCTTTTCTAAGATGGTCCATTTGGTACCCTTGCCTAAATTACCTTCTTCCTCTGATTTGGTGCCATTATTTTTTCAACATGTGGTTCATTTGCATGGCATTCCGGAGAACATTGTGTCGGACAGAGGTTCCCAGTTTATCTCTAGGTTTTGGCGGTCCTTTTGTGCTAAGATGGGCATTGATTTGTCTTTTTCTTCGGCTTTCCATCCTCAAACAAATGGCCAAACCGAACGAACCAACCAGACTTTGGAAACCTATCTGAGATGCTTTGTTTCTGCTGATCAGGATGATTGGGTGACTTTCTTGCCATTGGCTGAGTTCGCCCTTAATAATCGGGCTAGTTCGGCTACTTTGGTTTCGCCTTTTTTTTGCAATTCTGGTTTTCATCCTCGTTTTTCTTCGGGGCAGGTTGAGCCTTCTGACTGTCCTGGTGTGGATTCTGTGGTGGACAGGTTGCAGCAAATTTGGACTCACGTAGTGGACAATCTGACGTTGTCCCAGGAGAAGGCTCAACGTTTCGCTAACCGCCATCGTTGTGTTGGTCCCTGACTTCGTGTTGGGGATTTGGTTTGGTTGTCTTCTCGTTATGTTCCTATGAAGGTTTCTTCTTCTAAGTTTAAGCCTCGTTTCATTGGTCCTTATAAGATTTCTGAAATTCTCAACCATGTGTCATTTCGTTTGGTCCTTCCGGCTTCTTTTGCCATCCATAATGTGTTCCATAGGTCGTTGTTGCGGAGGTATGTGGCGCCTATGGTTCCTTCCGTTGATCCTCCTGCTCCGGTGTTGGTTGAGGGGGAGTTGGAGTATGTGGTGGAAAAGATTTTGGATTCTCGTATTTCGAGACAGAAGCTTCAGTACCTGGTTGAGTGGAAGGGCTATGTTCAGGAGGATAATTCCTGGGTTGTTGCCTCCGATGTCCATGCTGCCGATTTAGTTCGTACCTTTCATTTGGCTCATCCTGATCGGCCTGGGGGCCCTGGTGAGGGTTCGGTGACCCCTCCTCAAGGGGGGGGTACTGTTGTGAATTCCGTTCTCGGACTCCCTCCTGTGGTCATGAATGGTACTTTGGTTAGTTCTGCTCTTGGGCTCCCTCTGGTGGCTCCGAGCGGAACTGCTGGTCACTAGGTTGACTTTATCAGCTGCTCTCGTTATGTTGCTATGCTGGCTTCCCTATTTAACTCCACTCAGATCGTTACCTGATGCCAGCTGTCAATGTATCAGAATTGGTTCAGATCTCTCTTGGACTTCTCTGAGGACCTGTCTACTCCAGCAGAAGCTAAGTCCCTGCTAGTTCATTTGATGTTACTGCTGCCTGAATATATTTCTTAGCACTGCTAAATTCTAGTCCAGCTCGCTATCATGATGTTTCCTTGCTAGCTGGAAGCTCTGGGGTGCAGTGTTGCACCTCCACACCGTGAGTCGGTGCGGGGGTCTTTTTGCATACTCTGCGTGGTTTTGTAGTTTTTTTATGCTGACCGCATAGTATTCTTTTCTATCCTCTGACTATTTAGTAAGTCTGGCCTCCTATGCTAAAACCTGTTTCATTCCTGTGTTTGTGACTTTCCTCTTAACTCACAGTCAATATATGTGGGGGTCTGCCTTTACCTTTGGGGAATTTCTCTGAGGCAAGGTAAGGCTTCTATTTCTATCTTTAGGGGTAGTTAGCTCTTAGGCTGTGAAGAGGCGTCTAGGGAGAGTTAGGTACGCTCCACGGCTATTTCTAGTGTGTGCGATAGGAGTAGAGTTTGCAGTCAGCAGAGTTCCCACTTCCCCAGAGCTAGTTCCATTTTTTGAGTTTACTCATCAGGTCATTCCAGGTGCTCCTAACCACCAGGTCCATAACACCCATCTGTCTGTCTTGTGTTTTTATCACTCTCTCTGCATTGTTTAATATCTGCAGTGGTGAGGCTAGCATCCTTGCCAGCCAGTGCACTTGCCAGGGATCAGTGAGGTGACAATCAGGGACTAGGCATGTGATGGCGGCGGGGGGGAAAGACCCACTTAGGGCATTAGGGGAGTTTGGGATAGGCTTCGGTTGGAGTTCAGGAGGTGTCCTCATCCCTCATTTCCTACGGTTAGGGCCTTCCTCATTCCATTCCATCCCATTGTAGGTATAAGCTGTATCGTCTGCTGGACTTTACCTTGTTGGTCCTGACACCCATGGTCTGTGGGTGAAATTAGTAAGCTGCTTCTTAGGGAGAACGCTACCCCATGGACTGTTGGTGAAATTTGTAAGCTGCTTCTTATGGGGTACTCTGCCCCAAGGCCTTTGGGTGAACTTTGTAGACCGCTTCTTAGAGGGTACTCTGCCTCATTGTCTGTGGGTGAAATTTGTAAGTTGTTTCTGAGGGGGTACTCTGCCTCATGGTCTCTGGGTGAAATTTTTAAGACAATTATGTAGGGGTACTATGACCCACGCTCTGTGGGTGAAACTTTTAACTGGACTGGAAGTAGCTAGCTTCGGTCTCTGTGAGGGCACTCTTAATTTTTTTATGTTATTAATTTACTTCCTATTTTTCAAATGATTGCTATTGTGACAGAACCCTTTAAATCATTTCCTTGTTCATGATTTTTTTCAGGTCAATAGTCCTGCTCTTACCCCCTTTAGGTTTCCTTTTGCACCCCACTAGCCCTTGCTATGATCATTTTACAGCCATTTTAAAGCACCAAAGTTCAGGTACCTAATGACTTCTATTAAGTTCAGGTCCGGGGTCAAGTTCGCGGCCAAATTTGGACCCAAAACAATACTTTTTACTGTACGTACATCAAACTCAGTGAACCTGAACATCCATGGGTTTTCTCATCTCTAGTCTTCTGCAGTCTTCATTTCTTCATTCAATTTTAGACCCTCAGATATACATCTTGTGTATGTGCGTATAATATACATACATATATATATATATATATATATATATATATATATACTGTATTTAAAAAAAAAAAAACAGAACTCTGGTGCATTATACAGAGAGTATAATGAGTCTAATATGGCTGCTACTCAAATGTCCCAGATTATGCACCTGGCCATGTTTCTTTATCCTATGGCCGCAGCCATGACTTCCTCTTCATGTTCAATTCGCATGAAGGTGGGGACAGTGACGCCAGCACTGATTGGGCGCTGGACTCACATGACATAACAGCCGCATGAGAGCCCTGGGAACACTGGTGCCGACACTGTTGGAGCGGCACCGGCGCGGGAGGTGAGTATGTTTTTTTATTTTATCAGGGCCAAACATTTAGATCAAGAAAGGGTTGTCCTAGTAGTGGACAACCCCTTTCATCTCTGTCTTATATGGGATGTAAAACAGTTTATGAAATCTAATATGCAAATTTATATGCATTTCTATTCTGGATTAAAATTCTAATTGATATGTGGTGAAATTATAAAAAAAAACATTGGCTACAGTGACTGAGAGCCTAATCACTCCAGTATTTTACTGAACCATCTGCCATGAACAATTGGAATTATTCTCTAAATGTTGCAAATGTTTTTATTTTGATGTTTGATAAATTAAAAGACAAGTGTGGAGAGAATAGATATGCTTCAACAAATTTTTCAGATTTTGTAGCAGAATTCATAAAAAAGGGAATAAAAAAATGTACATGTTTTTTTTCTGTGAACACATTGAACTAAAAACAGATGATCCACCCAAATAATTAAACATTAATTGGTGCACAATGTTTTCTTTTATTTTAGTCTGTATTATCTTTTACCAGTTAGAAGAGCAGCTCCAAAGTAATAAATGGTTACTCTAAACTTGCCCTGGAACTTTCAATACATTACAGTTCAAGACAGTATTTTGATCATTTATTATTATTAAATTATTGTGCTTTGCTTATATAGAGCCATTATTTCCACAGCATCATCATTACTGTCCCCATTGGGGCTCACAATCTATGGACACTTGAATGGTATAAGTTGCATGGAGCTGGTCAGATCTGACTTTAGTCAGATGTGACATCATTTAAAGTGACATCTTTTTAAGTGTATCTTCAGAAATATACCACAATGGTAACCCATGGTATATTGTCCTTCATGCTGTCATGCCCTGATCCATCTGCTTCCATCCACAGGTAAAACTGAACTGTCTCCTAACCTGGAATACCCACTGTACCCCTGAATCCTATGCATTTCCCTCTCCCTGTTCCACCTGGTATATCTGAACTGTCTCCTAACCTGGAATACCCACTGGACCCCTGAATCCCATGCACTTCCCTCCCTCTGTTCTACCTGGTACTCTGCTACTTTTTCCCTGACTTTAATTCCATGTATCATACTGAACATTTTCTGAATGCATATTGACATGTCTGTGCTCCTCACACCTAGCCCCATCTTTCGATCTTATCCTGCCTCTGTCTTAATCTTTGGAAGTCAAATGTTGTATTAACTGCAATCTGCTAATTGTCCCCTGCTGTGAACTGTCCTCCACCTCCTTCCTCCTCCCCCCTCCCTCTCTCACCTGGCTTCATTTCATAGACACTTGAATGGTATAAGTTGTATGCAGCTCATCAGATCTGACTTTAGTCAGATGTGACATCATTTCAAGTGACATCTTTTTAAGTGTATCATCAGAAATATACCAGAAATGGTCCCAAAATCGGCCAGATGGTAAGACTAATCCCTGTCTTCTAATTTCATTTGCCTCTCTTTTTTTACCCTGCTCTTTTAACCATGCTCACATTTGCCCTCACTGTTTTTGCTCCACTAATCCTCACTCTCCTTCTCTAACCCCAAACCCCTGCACCCTCGAATCAAATAACTATCTCCCCATCTCTCCCACCCCCCACCTCGCTTCATCCGCAGACCTGCTCTTTAACTTCTCACCTACTAAAATATTATATAAGCCAATTGCTCTCCTTCACCCAACTGCTTTCCCTTTCTCTTCTTATCCTCACTGCTGGCGACATATCCCCCAATACTGGCTCCCCCCTCCCCCTACATCCCACTAATCCTCACCCCTATCCTTCTCACACTATGAGAAACTACCGCAACCCCTCACAATTAAAATCTGTGTCACTGACCCCCACCACCCTGCTTCCTCTATCTGGGGCACTTTGGAATGCCCACTCTGTCTGCAACAAGCTCCGTGTGATCCACAATCTCTTTACTTCCTGCAACCTTTCCTTCCTGGCCCTCACTGAGACCTGGCTGACCCACCCTGACATGGCCTCCCCTGCTGCACTGAGTTACGGTGGCCTCCACTTTACCCACACTCCTCGCTCTGGCAACAGACATGGGGGAGGTGTGGGTTTCCTTCTTTCTAAAAACTGCTCCTTCAACCCTATCCAACTCCCACCCTCCCTTATCCTCCCCTCTGTCGAGGTTCACTCTGTCCGTATCTACTCCCCTTCTAATCTCCAAATGGCTGTCATATACCGACCACTGGGCTCAGCCACTGCCTTCATTGACCAATTCTCCACCTAGCTTCTCTCTGCCGACATCCCCACCATCATAATGGGTGACTTTAATATCCCTACTGTTGTGATTTTGCTTTTTGCTCCCTCTAGTGGTCATTAGTGATTTGACTCTGGAGCTTCTGTCTTTTCCTATATCCTCACCTGGGCCGTTAGTTCAGGGGCGTTGCTATATAAGCTCCCTGGACCTTCAGTTCAATGCCTGGCATCGTTGAAATCAGAGCTAATCTGTTGTGCTCTTGTCCTATGATCCTGGTTCCTGTATTTCAAGCTAAGTCTGCTTCCGTGCTTTTTGCTTTTGTTTTGTTTGGTATTTTTGTCCAGCTTGTTCCAATCTGTATCCTGACCTTTGCTGGAAGCTCTAGGGGGCTGGTGTTCTCCCCCCAGACCGTTAGACGGTTCGGGGGTTCTTGAATCTCCAGCGTGGATTTTTATAGGGTTTTTGTTGACCAGATAAGTTATCTTGCTTTATTCTGCTATTAGTAAGCTGGCCTCTCTTTGCTGAACCTGGTTCATTTCTGTGTTTTTCCAGAACGTGGTTCGTTTGCACGGCATCCCTGAGAATATTGTGTCAGACAGAGGATCCCAGTTCGTTTCCAGATTCTGGCGATCCTTTTGTAGTAGGATGGGCATTGACTTGTCGTTTTCGTCTGCTTTCCATCCTCAGACTAATGGACAGACGGAGCGAACTAATCAGACTTTGGAGGCTTATTTGAGGTGTTTTGTCTCTGCTGATCAGGACGATTGGGTGACCTTCTTGCCGTTGGCTGAGTTTGCCCTTAATAATCGGGCTAGTTCCGCCACCTTGGTTTCGCCGTTTTTCTGCAACTCTGGTTTCCACCCTCGTTTTTCTTCGGGTCATGTGGAACCTTCTGACTGCCCTGGGGTGGATTCTGTGGTGGATAGGTTGCAGCGGATCTGGAATCTTGTGGTGGACAACTTGAAGTTGTCACAGGAGAGGGCTCAGCGCTTTGCTAACCGCCGCCGCGGTGTGGGTCCCCGACTACGTGTTGGGGATTTGGTGTGGCTTTCTTCCCGCTTTGTTCCTATGAAGGTTTCCTCTCCCAAATTTAAACCTCGTTTTATTGGTCCTTACAAGATATTGGAAATCCTTAATCCTGTATCCTTTCGCCTGGATCTTCCTGTGTCGTTTGCTATCCACAACGTGTTTCATAGGTCCTTGTTGCGGCGGTACGTTGTGCCTGTGGTTCCTTCTGCTGAGCCTCCTGCTCCGGTGTTGGTCGAGGGCGAGTTGGAGTACGTGGTGGAGAAGATCTTGGATTCTCGTCTCTCCAGGCGGAGGCTTCAGTACCTGGTCAAGTGGAAGGGCTATGGTCAGGAAGATAATTCCTGGGTGGTCGCCTCTGATGTTCATGCGGCCGATTTAGTTCGTGCCTTTCACGCCGCTCGTCCTGATCGCCCTGGTGGTCGTGGTGAGGGTTCGGTGACCCCTCACTAAGGGGGGGGTACTGTTGTGATTTTGCTTTTTGCTCCCTTTAGTGGTCATTAGTGATTTGACTCTGGAGCTTCTGTCTTTTCCTATATCCTCACCTGGGCCGTTAGTTCAGGGGCGTTGCTATATAAGCTCCCTGGACCTTCAGTTCAATGCCTGGCATCGTTGAAATCAGAGCTAATCTGTTGTGCTCTTGTCCTATGATCCTGGTTCCTGTATTTCAAGCTAAGTCTGCTTCCATGCTTTTTGCTTTTGTTTTGTTTGGTATTTTTGTCCAGCTTGTTCCAATCTGTATCCTGACCTTTGCTGGAAGCTCTAGGGGGCTGGTGTTCTCCCCCCGGACCGTTAGACGGTTCGGGGGTTCTTGAATCTCCAGCGTGGATTTTTATAGGGTTTTTGTTGACCAGATAAGTTATCTTGCTTTATTCTGCTATTAGTAAGCTGGCCTCTCTTTGCTGAACCTAGTTCATTTCTGTGTTTGTCATTTCCTCTTACCTCACCGTTATTATTTGTGGGGGGCTTGTATCTTGCTTTGGGGTCCCTTTCTCTGGAGGCAAGAGAGGTCTTTGTTTTCTTCTCCTAGGGGTAGTTAGATTCTCCGGCTGGCGCGAGTCATCTAGCGATCCGTAGGCATGATCCCCGGCTACTTCTAGTGTTGGCGTTAGGAGTAGCTATTTGGTCAACCCAGTTACCACAGCCCTATGAGCTGGATTTTTGAATCTCGCAGACTTACACGTTCCTCTGAGACCCTGTCCACTGGGGTCATAACACCCTACTGACACCCGCCAGCCAGCAGCCTCCAAGCTCCTGGCCCTTACTTCATCCTTTGGACTTACACAGTGGTCCTCCACAGCCACCCACGCAGACGGACATACACAAGACCTCATCTTCACCCGCCTCTGTTCCTTATTTAATCTCAAAACCTCTCCCTTCCCCCTATCTGATTACCATCTACTCACCTTCTCATCCTTGTCCTCCTCACCTGCCCCTATATCCAGCCACTACCACATTCTCGCAGAAATCTTGCATACCTAGACATTCACAGACTCTTAGACTCTTCTACCCCTGTCCTCCATATCTTCACTCCAAGACATGGACAGCGCCACAGCTTTCTATAACTCCACCCTCACATCAGCCATAGACTCAATCGACCCTCTCATGCATGGCAAAATGTGACAAATCAATAGGCAACCCTGGCATAACAACCTCACCAAAAAACTCTGACAAGCATCCAGGGTCGCGGAGCGGTGTTGGAAAAAAACACACCTGCCAGGCGACTTCACTGATTTCAAACAAGCTACACTTGCCTTCAAACTAGCCCTCACTTCTGCTAAACAGACCTATTTCACTAACCTTGTATCTTCATTATCATACAACCCAAAACAACTGTTAAGCACATTTAACTCTCTCCTCCTCCCACCACTGCCACCTCCAACTCCCCTCATCTCTTCTGAGGAGTTTGCCACCTACTTCAAAAACAAGATCGATCAAACAAGGCAAATGTTTACTGTTCCGCCACCCCAACTACTCCATATACCAGATCTCTGCCTTTCCCTAATAACTTCCCTCTCCAACATCACTGAAGGAGAACTTACTCACCTCCTTTCCAAATCACACCTCACCACTTGTGCACTTGACCCCATCCATTCCCAACTGCTCACCAACCTCACTAACATGCTCATTCCAGCCCTTACCCATCTCTTCAACCTATCGCTATCTTCTGGTACCTTCCCTTCTGCCTTCAAACATGCCACCATCACACCCATCCTCAAAAAAGCTAACCTTGACCCAACTGCTATTGCCCATCTATTGCCCCATATTACTGCTCCCGTTTGCTTCCAAACTCCTTGAGCAGCATGTCCATGCTCAACTTTCCTCCCACCTCTCATCTAACTCTCTTCTTGACAACCTCCAATCTGGCTTCCGCCCCCACCACTCCACCGAAACTGCTCTGAGCAAAATTACTAATGACTTACTCACAGCCAAAGCTAACAGATAGTTCTCCATCCTCCTCCTTCTCGACCTATCCTCTGCTTTTTACACAGTCGACCACTGCCTACTGCTACAGATTCTTTCTTACCTTGGCATCAAAGGCCTTGCCCTGTCCTGGATTGCTGCACACATTTCCAACCGCACATTTATTGTTTCCCACTCCCACACTACCTCCTCATCCCACCCTCTCTCTGTTGGATTCCCTCAAGGCTCTGTCCTAGGGCCCTTACTTTTTTCCATCTATACCCTTGGCCTAGGACAACTCATAAAGTCCCATGGCTTCCAGTACCACCTGTATGCGGACGACACTCTTCCTCTCTGGCCCAGATGTCACCTCTCTGCTGTGGTAGAATCCCGGAGATTCTATCAGCCATATCCTCCTTCTTCAACTCTCGCTTCCTAAAACTCAATGTAGACAAAACCAAACTCATCATCTTTCCCCCATCTTGCGTTTCCCCCCTACTGATCTATCTATTATGGTAAACAGCATCACGCTCTCTCCTGCACCTGAAATCCGCTGCCTCGAGGTAACTCTCGACTTTGCCCTGTCCTTCAAGCAGCACGTCCAAACTCTTGCCACCTCTTGTTGCTTCCAACTCAAAAAAAATTGCCAGAATCCGTCCCTTCCTCAGGCCACAATCTACTAAAACTCTTGTGCATGCCCTCATCATCTCCCGCCTCGATTACTGCAACACCCTCCTCTGTGGCCTCCCTGCTAACTCTCTTGTACTGCTCCAGTCTGTCCTCAACTCTGCTGCCGGCTAATCCACCTCTCTTCTCGCTACTTCCCTGCTTCTCCCCTCTGCAAATCCCTCCACTGGCTCCCAATTCCCCAACGAATCCAGGTCAAACTACTAACACTGATCTATAAAGCCATCCATACCCTGCTCCCTCCCTATATCTCTGAACTAATCTCCCAATATCTACCCTCAGGTAGTCATTGATCCTCCCAAGACCTCCTACGCACCTCCACACTTATTCGTTCCTCACACAACCGCCTCAAAGATTTCTCCTGAATATCCCCCATCTTCTGGAACTCCACGCCTCAACATGTCCGATTATCCACCACCCTCAGATCCTTCAGACAGAACCAGAAAACCCATATCTTCAGGAAAGCCTACAGCCTGCAATAACCATTCTGCTGCCTCACCACCAACCGAGCTGCCGCGTGACCAACCGACGGAGCTGCCGTGTCACCAACCGCTGGAGCTGCTGCCTCACCAACCGCCGGAGCTGCCGCCTCATCAACTGCCAGAGCTGCCGCCTCACCACCACCAGAGCTGCTGCTCCCCTGACCTTCTGTCTCCTCCCCTTTATCCCGTAGAATGTAAGTCCGCAAGTACAGGGTCCTCTCCCCACTGCACCAGTCTGTCATTGTAAATTTGTTTACTGTAAATGTTATCTATAACCCTGTACGTAACTAGTGTTGAGCATTCCGATACCGCAAGTATCGGGTATCGGCCGATATTTGCTGTATCGGAATTCCGATACCGAGATCCGATACTTTTGTGGTATCGGGAATCGGTATCGGGATCGATATTAATGTGTAAAATAAAGAATAAAAATAAAAAATATTGATATACTCACCCTCTGACGCGCCCTGGTTGTAACCGCCAGCCTCCGTTCATAAGAATGAGCGCTTGAAAGTCCTTAGATGACGTCGCGGCCTGTGATTGGTCGCGGAGCGGTCACGTGACAGATTAGGTAGCATTGACCAGGCTTTTACACAAGGAATTGTTTCCAAGAAACTGGTTGATAAGATACGGCTAAACCATCCCAAACTTCCTACTTTTTACCTGATCCCTAAGCTCCACAAGAATGCTTTAGATCCACCCGGTCGACCTATAGTATCAGGTAATGACGGGCCGTGTGAATTAATTGCAAATATTGTGGATCATGTTTTGAAACCCTTGGTCACAAATTTACCCTCTTACATCAGGGATACCACGTCGGCCTTACAGAGATTAGATCAATTATACCTGGATGAGGATATGATCATCGTAACGGCCGACGTGGAAGCATTGTATACGTCCATCCGCCACCAAGATGGCTTAAGGGTGGTGAAACGTTTCCTCTCTTCAAGTTCCCTTGATGGTATGCTGATTGAATTTATTTTGGTACTTTTGGAGTTTTTATTAACCCATAATACCTTTATTTTCAATACTCACATATACTTACAATTGCAGGACACTGCGATGGGGGCCTCTTGTGCCCCCTCGTATGCCAATTTGTTTTTGGGATCCTGGGAGATGGACATCTTCCATGATGACCTCATCCAGGGTATGTCCAATGTTCATAACTGGATGAGGTACATCGATGATGTCCTGTTCTTATGGGATGGTACACTTGATGTATTAAACATCCTGATGAGACAATTGAATGATAATAATCTGAACATAAAACTCACCTTTAAATCAGGAAGAGAAATGGAGTTTTTGGACATCAAGATGTGTGTTGATACGGATGGGCGAATTAATACGGATATATTTAGGAAGCCTACTTCTACAAACTCTTTTTTGTCCGCAGATTCATCCCATCCACCATCAATCATTCGTGGGATTCCCATTGGTCAGTATCTTCGAGCCAAACGTATTTGTTCAAATGAGGAAAATTTTAATAAACAAGCCGTTGACCTAACGGGTAGATTTTTGGACAGAGGCTATAGCAAAAGGGCTATAAAAAGAGGCTATCAGAGAGCTGCTAAAGCATCCAGAGACCAACTATTATATCGGACATCAAGATCTACAACTAGAGTGAATAATAACCAAGTTCGGTTCATTTCAACATTTAACAAAGAATGGAAAAATTTGAAGGCTATTGTTTATAAGCATTGGGAGGTACTAATGGTGGACCCAATTCTTAAAGGAATACTCCCATCACAACCATCAATTGTGGCTAGAAGATCTGCCAACATAAAGGACCTATTGGTCCATAGCCACTACGAATCCACGAGGACGGCTAACAATCAGGTGAATCAGAATGGATTGCCAGGCTTCTTTCCCTGTGGTTTTTGTAAGGGTTGTTATAATCACACTAAAGCTACTACCTTTAAGAATTGGGATGGATCCCGTACGTATACTATTCGTCAACATCTTACGTGTGCGTCGGTTGGAGTCATCTACCATGCTACGTGCCCCTGTGGGAAGGTCTATATTGGCCTGACCACTAGGGAGCTAAAGGTAAGAACTCGAGAGCACATTAGGGACATAGAAAAAGCAAAAACCATTAAAGAAACTTCCTCTCTTAAGAGCCTCCCTAGGCATTTCAAAAGTCATCATGAATGCAATGCGAGAGGTTTGAGGATTAAGGCAATAGATCAGGTTACACTTGGATCTCGGGGAGGGGATTTGGGTAAAATCTTAGCAAGAGTGGAAAGTAAGTGGATATATAGGTTGGGGACCCTTAGCCCAGGAGGTCTTAATGAAAATTTGGGATTTGCAGCATTTCTGTAGAAGTAGGGGTCATTGATTGGTGTAATTGTAGTAAGCATCTTTTTAGGGATGGGTTATTTTAATTTATTTATTCATGTGGGAATTTTAGCAGTTATTATGTATTGTATGTATTTGCTAGTTTATTAATCAGTGTTTCTTTATTCTAGTTCTTTATGGCTTTTAATGGGTACCTTCCATGGAGATTTTTCACTCCAGGTTCATCTTATGGCGGAAAAAAAGGGGTGCTTCAATGGACACACAAAGCGCAGTTCCAGTGTTCCCTTCGGGATTTCCTTGAGGATGATTTTTTCCTGGGATTTTCTTCGTGTCTATTATGAACTTATCCACTACATGCCACTCTGATGAGTGGGGTATATATTTTTGAAAAAATTGGGACTATTTTTCATCCTTATAATTATTTTTTGGCAAGATATGGACCTATGATGTATTCTAATAATACACTATGGGAAGTTTGTTTTTTGTATAATATTTTGGTTTTCAACAACTTTATTCAGCACTAGTGTTGAGCGATACCGTCCGATACTTGAAAGTATCGGTATCGGAAAGTATCGGCCGATACCGGCAAAGTATCAGATCCAATCCGATACCGATACCCGATACCAATACAAGTCAATGGGACTCAAGTATCGGACGGTATTCCTGATGGTTCCCAGGGTCTGAAGGAGAGGAAACTCTCCTTCAGGCCCTGGGAACCATATTAATGTGTAAAAGAAAGAATTAAAATAAAAAATATTGCTATACTCACCTCTCCGAGGGAACCGGCAGCGTTGTTTGCTTAAAATTCGCGCTTTTCTTTCCTTACGTGAAGTCCCGGCTTTGTGATTGGTTGCGTCGCAGTCACATGGGCGACGCAACCAATCACAGCAAGCCGTGACGTAATTTCAGGTCCTTAAGGATTTTAAAATTACGTCCCGGCTTTGTGATTGGTTGCGTCGCAGTCACATGGGCGACGCAACCAATCACAGCAAGCCGTGACGTAATTTCAGGCCCTTAAGGATTTTAAAATTACGTCCTGGCTTTGTGATTGGTTGCGTCGCAGTCACATGGGCGACGCAACCAATCACAAGCCGTGACGTCACGGGAGGCTGGACACGCGCGCATTTTAAAATGCGCGCTTGTCCAGCCTCCCGTGACGTCCCGGCTTGTGATTGGTTGCATCGCGGTCAACCAATCACAAGCCGGGAGGCTGGACACGCGCGCATTTTAAAATGCGCGCTTGTCCAGCCTCCCGTGACGTCCCGGCTTGTGATTGGTTGCATCGCGGTCAACCAATCACAAGCCGGGAGGCTGGACACGCGCGCATTTTAAAATTTTAAAATGCGCGCGTGTCCAGCCTCCCGGCTTGTGATTGGTTGACCGCGATGCAACCAATCACAAGCCGGGACGTCACGGGAGGCTGGACAAGCGCGCATTTTAAAATGCGCGCGTGTCCAGCCTCCCGGCTTGTGATTGGTTGACCGCGATGCAACCAATCACAAGCCGGGACGTCACGGGAGGCTGGACAAGCGCGCATTTTAAAATGCGCGCGTGTCCAGCCTCCCGTGACGTCACGGCTTGTGATTGGTTGCGTCGCCCATGTGACTGCGATGCAACCAATCACAAAGCCGGGACGTAATTTTAAAATCCTTAAGGGCCTGAAATTACGTCACGGCTTGCTGTGATTGGTTGCGTCGCCCATGTGACTGGGACGCAACCAATCACAAGCCGGGACTTCACGTAAAGGAAAGAAAAGCGCGAATTTTAAACAAAGAACGCTGCCGCTTCCCTCGGTAAGGTGCAGGCTGCGTCGGAGAGGTGAGTATAGCAATATTTTTTATTTTAATTCTTTCTTTTACACATTTTTACATTAATGTTGTTTCGATACCGATACCCGATACCACAAAAGTATCGGATCTCGGTATCGGAATTCCGATACCCGCAAGTATCGGCCGATACCCGATACTTGCTGTATCGGAATGCTCAACACTATTCAGCACCTTTTGTTATTTGAGTTCATATATGAGTTGTATTTTTATCTCATAAATTGTATCTCTACACACATGCTGGGTGGTTATGCATCTTTGTGTATTTAATGGTCCTTTTATTATCTCTGTAATTTTACATTTATATGTCTATTGTATTTAAATTTTTCTTTTTTGTTAGTATTTATGATTAAGCATATTGTAATTTTCAGTCCCCCAGTTTTTATATTGGTACTGCTAGTGTCTTATTGGGATTTTAACGGTCTTATAAGTTTAGTAATTTATAAACACTTCAATATGCACACTTTATATGGAATAAATTTTATTCTGCACTCTTGCAGTTTTCTCTTCACTTCGGCACTTTCTAATACGACTTATCTTTTATGTTTTATAATGTATTTATATGGTGAAGTACTTTTTAGTATTAAATATTTGCACCTTCCTTCACGGGCTATCTGAGAGAGTGAGCGCATGCGGTATTAGTGGATCACCGTGCATTTCTTGGAGCGCTCCATACTGAGCCTGCGCAAATTATTTGTGCCGGATACAGGGAGCGTAACCAGAGAAGTGCCTTTATATGGTTGATACTGCTGTTCGCATGCGCCGTATAATCTACTCTCAGTGCGCTCACACTTATTCACTGGCTTTATCTGTACTATAGATTTTGTATGGCATATGGTTTCTATTAGCCGGTCTTTTGTTGTTACTTCCGGGTATTCGTAACCTAGACACAGCACGGCACACTATTCACCTATTGGTCCCTTGGATACGGCTGTACCAATTAAAAAACACTGACGTCACGGCTTTGTTTTTTGTCCTTGCATGCCCATTGGCCGTCACTTATTTAAATAGCCGCACCTTCCATCCCTTGGGCACGCCCCGGAAGAAGCCAAGGGCGAAACGCGCGTCGGGGCGACAGGGGAACGCCGAGTCACCCTATACTGAGGATCTGCAGCCTTCATTTATCTACAAATCACGGCGGTGAGATAACTTATACTCTGCACTTTATTTCCTGTAATGCCTGTGGTCAGCATGTCCTGATAGCATATATCATGCATTCCCTATAGAGGCACAGTTGATTCCTATATGCACGGAATTTTATGCATCAGGCTGTTCATTTCTTACAGGTTATTAACATTGAAGTGTTTTCATTTGCTCTCACCACATGTGGCTATAAATATTATGGCAATGTATATTCCTTTTTAGGGTGTTTTTCTGGCCCCTTGGGTATTTTTTGTGTAAAACAAGTTTTGTAACCTTGTTGTTTTTATATTTTGTGAACAATAAATAGTCTTTTTAGCGATAAATTATGGTTCTCTTCTTTGGATTCAGTGGCTAATACCTCTGATTTTCCTATTTGTTGATCTGCATAATTTTGAAGTGCCATATGGTAATGTCGGACATATGATTGAAAAAGACTAATCTGAACGTAGCGTAATATAGTAACAGAGAACCGGATTATAAAAATCACTGTTTTATCAACAGGAGACTATCACTAGAGAGCTAATAAACCTGATACCAGGTAGTCCAACCACACCACCACCACCACTGATTGGCGGCTTTCTGCCTATGCACAGTGTACACAGAAAACTTCCAATCAGTGGTGTGGGTGAGGTTAAACAGAGCTCAGCATTCACAGAACTTCTAGATCTGCAGCAGATAAAGTAAGTGATACATCGCTGGAATCAGGATCTCTTCCCTTATATCATATTTAGTGTTGAGCAATACCGTCCGATACTTGAAAGTATCGGTATCGGATAGTATCGGCCGATACCTGAAAAGTATCGGATATCGCCGATACCGATACCCGATACCAATACAAGTCAATGGGACACCAAGTATCGGAAGGTATCCTGTATGGTTCCCAGGGTCTGAAGGAGAGGAAACTCTCCTTCAGGCCCTGGGATCGATATTAATGTGTAAAATAAAGAATAAAAAATATTGATATACTCACCTCTCCGACGCAGCCTGGACCTTACCGACGTAACCGGCAGCTTCCGGCAGCGGTCATGTGACCGCTCACGCGACCAATCACAAGCCGCAACGTCATCTAAGGTCTTTCAAGCGCTCATTCTTAGGAACGGAAGCTGCCGGTTACATCGGTAAGGTCCAGGCTGCATCGGAGAGGTGAGTATATCAATATTTTTTATTTTTATTCTTTATTTTACACATTAATATCGATCCCGATACCGATTCCCGATATCACAAAAGTATCGGATCTCGGTATCGGAATTCTGATACCGCAAATATCGGCCGATACCCGATACTTGCGGTATCGGAATGCTCAACACTAATCATATTACATCCTAAACGATGCGCACCAGCTACACTTGTGTTTGTGAGACGTCTTCACAGAGAGTTTGGAAATGTAACAGCCGAAGACTTGTCAGGGTTAATTCTTTTAGTATACAAAAATCTGGAGTACGCTTTTTGACATTTATTACCCAGAATTCTTTTTTGCCAAATGATGGCTCCATGCTGGGCATCTTGTGATCCCCACCAATATCAACATAAGACATTCAGAACCTTCACATAAATGACTCACCCAACTTGTGATATCTAGAGATGCTTGGGAGGCCTTTATGTAATAACATCTTTGCTCAACCTTCATGTTGGTTCAATATAAAAAAGCAACACAGAACACAATAAAACAAATCCATGGTGTTGAGTGGCTGACACAATAACAGGCTTTCATTAAATAGATCCATCAGGAAGTTTCAGACTAATTAATTTTGTGTTTATTCAGCTTTGGAAACCTCCCTCGTACGGTTTCATTTACTATGTAGCTGCTTTGCACAAGTGAATTACTTGTATAGTGACTCAAAGGCATTTAACAATGTCTTTGATATTTTAAGTACTAACTTGGAGGGATGTTTAATTTCTTCCTTATAATGAAAGAAGCAAAAAAAAATGTGTTGAAACATTTGACTTTTTCTTGCGTGAAATCAACGAAGAATGAGAAGGAAAATACTGAACATTTACGTGACTTAATGGTATAGACATGCACAGCTCGATGCCAGGCAATCACAAGACATTGGCAATTATGGGTTGCAGTTTAACAAAGAATTAACTCAGAAAATGTGCCCTTTACTCTAATAATCCGTTTTACTATTTAATGTGCAGTTTCTCTCTAGCCAAGGACTTTTTTTTAATTTCTTTATGTACTTTAAATTGCGAAAAATACTTATAGATCATCCCCACAGTGACTTGGTATACAACATTTATTCTTTTATCATCCACACCAGTATAGCTCTTCAGCTAATGTATTAAATTTGAATATATTATATATATTTTATTTTCTTCAGTGTAGAGGGGGGAAATGGCGCAAATGGAAATAAACACCAATGTGGCAGCTGTATTAAAGCATAAATAATGTCATGACTTTATTGTAAGGGTCAATATATATACTAGATGATGGCCCAATTCTAACACATCGGGTATTCTAGAATATGTATGTATGTCGCGCTTAGCACAGCCACGTAGTATATAGCACAGCCACGTAGTATATAACACAGCCACATAGTATATAACACAGACAGCCATGTAGTATATAGCACAGCCACGTAGTATATTGCACAGCCATGTAGTATATAGCAGCCACATAGTATATAGCAGCCACATAGTATATAGCACAGCCCACGTAACACAGACAGCCACGTAGTATATAGCACAGCCATGTAGTATATAGCAGCCACAAAGTATATAGCAGCCACGTAGTATATAACACAGCCCACGTAATATATAGCACAGCCCACGTAGTGTATAACACTGGCCATGTAGTATATAACACAGCCCACACAGTATATAACACTGCCCACGTAGTATATAGCAGCCAGGCAGTATATAGCACAGCCCATGTAGAACATAACACAGCCCACATAGTATATAACACATGCCACGCAGTATATAACACAGCCCAAGCAGTATATAACAGATGCCACGCAGTATATAACACAGCCCATGCAGTATATAACACAGCCCACATATTATATAGCAGTGTGGGCACCATATCCCTGTTAAAAAAAAATTAAAATAAAAAATAGTTATATACTCACCCTCTGGCGTCCACCGAAGCTGTCTCGATGCGCGCAATGCTGCCGCCAGCTTACGTTCCCAGTGATGCATTGCGAAATTACCCAGATGACTTAGTGGTCTCGTGCATCTTTGGATGGCGGAAGGTGAGAATAGCACAATTTTTTATTTTTTTTAATTATTTTTAACATTATATCTTTTTACTATTGATGCTGCATAGGCAGCATCAACAGTAAAAAGTTGGTCCGGTTTGGGGCGACACACTGGTGCACTGCTGACTGGAGGTGAGTAGGGAAGAGCCAATTCACGGCCGGACTAAGCCTGATGATGATTCGTCGCTGCCGTGACCAATCAGCGACGTGGGATTTCCGTGACAGACAGACAAACAGACAGACAAACAGACGGAAGTACCCCTTAGACAATTATATAGATAGATATAGTGGTTTTAATTTCTAGGTTTTTCTTTCCCCATGCAGAGTTTTTCTAAATGCCCTTAATCTGGGTGATGCAAATTTAAGCATAGTTTAGCCTATGATTAAAAGTGGTCAACGGCAGGAAAAGGTTAACACGCTTCCATTTTTTTCCCTGCCTTTCTCCCAAGAGTCATAACTTTTTTATTTCTCCATCAAGTTGAAAGAAGTTGTAGTCTTCATGAGAATTCATTTTACCATATAGTGCACTGGAAGACAGAAAAATAATATTCCAAGTGTTGAGCCATGGTTAAAAAACCAGTCATGGACTCCAGTGCCATGGGTTGAATGCTTTTTTATTATGGTGTGCAAAGAAAGGAACATCAAGATCTCTAGAGATGGACTTGAGAACCAAAATGGTTGAAAAATATCAACAACCTCAAGGTCCTTGTATTTTTTTCATGTACAATAAAGTATTTTTCTATTGATTTTACTATAATGTATTGAACTCCATTTTTTGGCTATTCACAACCTCAAGGTTAAAGTCTTCACACAGTTCTCTTCTCCACTTTCTGTTCTCCATGATTAGTATCAGTAAACGGCTGGAAGAAAATAAGAGCGCAATAGAGTCCTATCTGGGTACAAGGAGATGAAATCTACTCAAATTTACCCACCAGATCCAGCCCTTACACTGGAAATGTTAGCTGCTGCAGATCCACCGGTCTCCTCTACCAAAGCAAAAAAATTAGATATAAGGGTACATTCTTCTCTGCGTCACTTGAAAAATTAGAAGTCCAGATGGGTAATCCAATGAAAAGGTGGCTTTATTCAACGCGTTTTGGAGCACCAGGACTCCTTCATCAGGATGCCACAGAGAATGTCCATCTGGACTTCTAATTTTTCAAGCGGCGCAGAGAAGACTCTACCCTTATATCCCATTTTTTTGCTCCATGCTTAGTATGGCACACACAGACACAATACAAAGATTAAGTCAACTTTTCCCCTTTTTATCTGATTTCATGTGTTAGCTTTCATATCACCCGCACTTGTTACTTACCACAGGTGTGTTTGAACACGCATCACATGCTTGAAAAAAAGTGGTTTACAAACAAGTTTGGAAAGGTGCCAACAATTTTCTGTGAGAAATACTTCATTTTCTTAACCCCTTTCTGACCTCGGACGGGATAGTGCGGTGAGCCCGATTCAAAGCCGGGACATGTCAGCTGTTTTGAACAGCTCACATGTGCCCGTAATAGGCGTGGGCAGAATCGCGATCTGCCCACGCCTATTAACTAGTTAAATGCCGCTGTCAAACGCAGACTGCGGCATTTAACTACCGCTTCTGGCCGGGCGGCCGGAAATGATCGCATCGCTGACCGCCGTCACATGATCGGAGGTCGGTGATGCTTCAGAATAGTAACCATAGAGGTCCTTGAGACCTCTATGGTTACTGATCCCCGGGCAGCTGTGAGTGCCACCCTGTGGTCGGCGCTCACAGCACACCTGCAATTCTGCTACATAGCAGCAAACATCAGATCGCTGCTATGTAGCAGAGGCAATTGTGTTGTGCCTGCTTCTAGCCTCCCATGGAGGCTATAGAAGCATGGCAAAAGGTAAAAAAAAAGTAAAAAAAATGTGAAAAAATAAAAAAATATAAAAGTTTAAATCAGCCCTCTTTCACCCCAATCAAAATAAATCAATAAAAAAAAATCAAATCTACACATATTTGGTATCACCGCATTCAGAATCGCCCGATCTATCAATAAAAAAAAGCATTAACCTGATCGCTAAACGGCGTAGCGAGAAAAAAATTAGAAACGCCAGAATTACATTTTTTTGGTCGCCGCGACATTGCAATAACGGGCGATCAAAAGAACGTATCTGCACCTAAATGGAATAATTAAAAGCGCCAGCTCGGAACGCAAAAGATAAGCCCTGAACTGACCCCAGATCATGAAAAATGGAGACGCTACGAGTATCGGAAAATGGCACAATTTTTTTTCTTTTTTTAGCAAAGTTTGGAATTTTTTTTCACCCCTTAGGTAAAAAATAACCTAGTCATGTTAGGTGTCTATGAACTCGTACTGACCTGGAGAATCCTAATGGCAGGTAAGTTTTAGCATTTAATGAACCTAGCAAAAAAGCCAAACAAAAGTGTGGGACTGCACTTTTTTTGCAATTTTTCTGCACTTGGAATTTTTTTCCTGTTTTCTAGTACACGACATGCTAAAACCAATGATGTTGTTCAAAAGTACAACTCGTTCCGCAAAAAGTAAGCCCTCACATGGCCAAATTGACGGAAAAATAAAAAAGTTATGGCTATGTGAAAGAGGGGAGCGAAAAACGAACACGGAAAAACGGAAAATCCCAAGGTCATGAAGGGGTTAAACAAGTTGAAGGGTGACAATACTTTTGGCCATAACTGTATATCACCATTTTCTGAGACCCACAACCTTTTGATTTCTTTTTTTCTGTCAGATGAGCTGTGTGAGGGATTGTTTTTTGCTTGATGGTTTTTTAGACATAATTTTAGGGCACATACAATGCTTACACTGCATTTTTTGGGGAGGAGCAGCAAAAAGATATAATCAATTGACAATGTGAGTAGCTATAGGAAATTGCTCACCTGATGCGGTTGTGCAAACTGAGGCACAATTCTCGCTTGAAGCATGGCTGTATTTGCTAGACAATGCTGTCTACCTAGTCAGGAGGGATTGGACCCTTAAACAAGAGTATCCCACAGCGTAGATGCCAGACAGGCAGACCAGGGAATGATTGAAGAAGGCTGCAAACAGCCAAAATGTGTTGTGTATATAGTTTTTTTGTGTGTATTATCGGTTTGAATAAAATTTTACCTACAAGCAAACTGAAATTTCTGCACCTTTATTTCTCTCAGTGACAAAATACAGCGCCATTCCCTGGTCCTCCTGTCTGGCAAAATGAAAATATATATATTTTGGTAGATAATGAATTTGTAGATACAATACCAAGCATGTTTATTTATTTTATGTGTTTGACCGCTTGTTCTACAGTATATACTGCAATGTTGCAGAATATAGTGAAAATTATAGATTCCTATGAAGCCAAGTCAATTGCTTGGCTTCACAGGAGAGCCAAAATGGCAGTGACTGAGGCCTAGAGAATGCTCCCATCTCCCACCGCAACCCATTAGCACTCCACATTTGCTTTGGAGGGGGTGGGTGGTAATCGGTAGAATATGCAGTCCTGGTGGATTATGCTACTAATTAACAGAACCATTTGAAAAGGATTTTCCAGTTTTGGAAAATTTCCATCCCTAGGTGCTACTCTTCTGTTGTTGAACGTAGCATCAATGTAATTTTGATAGTGATACAGCCCATCAGAGAGCTAAGTAGCTCTGCCTGAGTAGATGGCACATGTGGCTCAGAGCTGCTGAGCTCATAGATTGGCTGTAGCACTTTGGACAGGATGTCAGTCCTGTTGACAATAACAGACCCAAAGAGAAGCAGCAGAGACTCAGCGGTGGACCGGTGGAAGGTATGTAAAGAATAATTGTTTGTTAATTATTTTTTTAAAGCAAATTGCACCTGGGAACAGGGAAAACCCCGTTAACGGTTAAACAGTGAGAATCATATAGCCAACATTCTCCGCTAACAGCAGGAACTAGAGCTAGTTCTAACACGGTGCCAAGACCCTACGTATGGAGGCCACATCTTCTTAGCCCACTCTATACTCACACAACTGTCATGCACTGTACGACAAATGCTGAAAAGGAATATTTCAATTCTAGAGATTGATGGTACAACCATATACAGTAAGTCATACATATGTTATAAAACTTTAAGGTAAGACATATGTGTGGTTAGACAAAATTATTGTGTCTGTTCAATAACGACTCTTGCCATGATCCAATATTTTGGGTCTGATCAGAGCAATATATTTCTGCTAATAAACCCAACCTAAGTCCAAATACACCACATAGAGCCTACAGATGCCCACTGGCTGCACCAGGCCTATGAGATATAGGAATAAACGCTAATTTGGGAAACTTACATATGAGTGATAGGTTGCTATTCTCGTACTTACTTGAGTAGTAGGGTCTCGGCGATGATACCGGCAAACACTGCCACAACCTGAAAGAGCCGAGTCGGGGCTGGATCTGTTAGTGTCTTCAAACATTGGACGGAGATCGGCGTAGCTATGATGGCTGCTATTACTACCAGGCCGACAAGTAGATTTTTCCATTGACATACAAGCTTTTTCCATATTGTCCCTTCTTGAAGATGGTACTACAATATAAAGGAAATATAAAAATTTAGATTAGACTGACGGTTACCGAAAAATAAAAATAGAGATTTTACCATGTTATCTGGCTCAGTAATATGGAAGATGCAATTACTTCTGAAACATTGTGAACACTGGACAGGGAAGATGTCTGATAATAGTCACATCTAGTGACATCGAGACTACTAGCGAGAATGAGACAGCCTAGTATCCCAGATCCAGTCAAATAATTTAGCAGATGTCTACTGCATGCTATGAGATCATTCCTTTATGTCTTTTTCAGATTTTAAGAATTGTTGCCAATATTTAATAATCATTTCCATACACACGAGTGAGCTGAATATTCACTTTTATGCTTTCTATGGGTCACCCACTTTTTGAATGTTTCTAATCCATGGAGCTCAGGCTAGATAGAAGATACGTGAACTCAAATTACCAGCAAGAGATCCTAAATTAAAAGTGGAAGTTTATCAATCGATTCCTAATAGACAATGAGCCCTATAGGGATTGGGTCATAAAGTACATACAATCCCAGCCCAATGTGAATGAAGCAGCAGAAAGCCTGTAAAAGACTTTGCCGAGTGTCAGAAGAATGAAAACTATAGCCACAGTTTACTAGCAGAACGAAAAAAGGAGGATTGTAAAATACAATGAACAGAAGTGAAAAGAAGATAAATGTGCCAACAGTATTTGTCAATCTAGGATTCTCTGCATGCTTCCAAAACCAGAGTTTCTTACATAAACCACTCCAATGACCATATTTATTGCCAGAGCCCAAAATAAGGCTTCATTTAGTCCTCCGGTACCATTGAGTGTATTCTGTCTGTGTTTTTCATGGACAGAAAACATACCCATTATCAGGTATGGACTAGGGCTGAAATTCAGTCTTGACATTTGAAATCACACAGGCCCATGTTGTCCCCATCCCCATGAGCCAGATGGGATATATTACTAATATTACCCTGGATGGAGAAATGGAAGATTTTCTACAAGACCAATATACTAATGATACCCGTGGTCTGCTGGGGTAAGTGACGGAGTCAGCGACTTTGTGCTCCATCACAACTCTTAACAGTATGGGTGTCTTGAGAACATGGATTCTGTTAACAAATTAGCAGACAAGGCGGCCCACGACCAGACAGGCCCTTCTGGCATTTGCCAGAATTGCCAGATGCCCAAAAGTTTGTTTTTTATTCAATTTGGATATCAAAATTTCTCACTTCAGTGAATGGATAAAAAACAAAACAAAATGAATAATACTCATAAGCTGTGTGTCATCTCAGTGCTGTGTATTTTTTTCTCACATGAGAAAAGTGAATGACTCAAGGATTGTAAAAAAAATAACACACGGACCAAAAACACACTCCTCAACATTGAAATTGCAACACAAAGAAGGAAAAAAGTTGTGGATTTATGAAAAATATTACAGGATCCATGGACATGTTAATGATGGGAAAAACATTTCAAAATATCTTTTTTTTTTGAGGACTGAATATGAGTGAAAAAATGATATGGAAAAATACCAGCATTTGCAAGCCTTGGCATTGTATCAATGAGGCTATTAATGGTTGCCTTATGAATGTTCTGCAGCTCTGAAAGCACTTGGACACAGAAATCATCAAGATCCACTGCTGGCAGCTACCTTTGCCATTGCAGTACAATGATGCCCCAGATGTGCTTGATGGGAGACAAATCCAGAGACGCAGCAGGCCATGGTAGCACATTTCAGCCACACAGGCTGCTCACATGCTGACAGCAGTGCACGCAATATGCAGCCTGGTATTGTTGTGTTGAGAAAAAAAAGGCACCTGGGACAATTAATTTGATGAAACTAGTGGTACAGCCAATTTCTTCAATGCAAGATCGAGCTGTTAGTGTACTTGAAATTAAAGCTTTAGGGTTTTGGCTACATTACATTATGCCACCCAACATCATAACCCCAGGAGTAGGACCGATGTGATGTACCATCATGAATGCCTCATAGCATTGCCCACATGGTCTTCAGACCACTCTCCAGCTATCATTGTGTGCAAGACAAAAGTCAAACTCATCGCTGAAGAGGATAAACCTCCATTCCAGTTTCTATTGCTGTCTTACTCTTCACTATGATAGAATGGTGTCTTGAGGCCAATGAAGAGGCCTTCATGAGGGAAGTCACAGTGGTTCTCTTCTGTGCATGATGGCATAATGTATGGTAGCTGGGCCCATCTAATCTTCATTCCCCTTACACCAACAGCTTGGTCTTAAATTGAATTGGGTCTTGACTCCAAAATATCCCAATTCTCGTTTTACTACATAACAATCCCAGACAGTATATTGCTTAGGCTGTGAAAAGCCTGCATGGCCTAAACGTGCCACTATGGCCTACAGCATCTCTAGATATGTGTCCCATCGAGCACGTCTCTAATGGTATTGGTCGGCAATTGCAAAAGGAGCTGCCAGCAGCTGATCTTGATTATTTGCGTGCCCAATAACCTTTGGTATTTAAGAACATTCCTCAGATAACCATTATTAACCTCAATGATAACATGCTAATTCAGGTATTTCAGGGCAAGGCTCTGTACTCAATAAATTGAGATGTTTAAAGAATTTTGTTTGCTTTTTATCATTTGCATATCATGAACATGTCTATGAACCCTGTGATTTTCATAATTTCACAACTTTTCTGTCTTGGAGTTGCAATTTTAATATTGAGGAGTGTAGATTCTCCACATTTGAAAAAAAAAGAAAAAGGGTCTGTTTTATCAGTAGTTTCTTTATTACATCTGAATAAGGCATAGCATAAGCTTTTTAAAGATATAATTATAATATGAAGTCAACATGTTCTATGCTCACATTATGGACAATCACCATTCATTTTTCCATCACTATGATGGGAGGATATTGGATCTCTGAAACACCCATTGATATTGACAATAGAAGGAGCTTCAGTACTGGTATAGCTCTGTGTCACCATCTCCAGGTTTATCCTGCACAGTAGTGCCAAAGCCACCAGTAGTGCCCAAGCTCCAATCATGTTGCAGTTTCTAGCATTCAAGCTGGGGTAGGGTAACTGTTTAAAGGGATGCAGGACTAAGTGTGAGCTGCAAACCCCTTCATACAGAGGATTAGTGGAAGTCATACAGGTCATCCTGGTGCTATTGGAAATACACAATCCTGAATATGGAGGGAAATCCCCTTTAAGACTTTGTAAACTGCACTATAATGGTTATGGTACATAAATAATTGTATAATAGTGTTTGAATTTTGATTCTTTATAAGCAGGTGGTGATTAATTTCTTTTGAAAAGCAAAAAAAAATTAAACATCACAAGTACATGAGATGGAAGTAATTCTTTATAATTATTTAGTTTTAAAGTTACCGATAGGGAGATGCAACGGTGTCCATTTTCAAATTTGCCACATAGATGTCAGCTTTAATTTAGCACCAGTCTAGCATGCAAGCATGTAATTAGGAAGAGACGACTCTGTTTTAGGAATCGGAAATGTGGCTGAATAGGTAACTCAATAGTTGGTGTATCAATGTATTGTGTTATAATGTACACATAAATAACCGTCTAACTTAGAACTTGAACTTGGCTGGAAAAGTGGTCTAAAGTTGAGAAAAGTGGTAACAAATTGTCATCAGCCACTCAAAATATGGGAATTTCAAAATAGTTAAATAATATATTCCTATATTACAGATGGTTATATAGTGAAGCTATAGATAAGTCATTTTAGGAGTTCTCACACTTGGTTTATTGCAATTCCTTAATTGAAAGAAATTGCAGCCCTTTGTTTTAGATTTACGTATTTGCCTACAGGGAAGGGACAAGGTAGAGTATTTGACTACATAATACCCATCCAAAATATCCTTAATCTATTGTTCCTTCCTCTTCAGGCAAGACTAGAACTGCAGAATACTATTTTTGCGGTCAAAACCACCAAATTCCCAATGGAAACCAACACAGATGTGAACACAACCAAAAGGATTTTCATAGAACAAATTAGCTCCATTTTCATCTTTATTTATCCACAATGACTGTACAGAACAAATCACACCCATTCAATATATTTTATTGCTAAAATTAAAAAAAAAAACACAAATAAAAGCAAAGGAGTAAATCTTTAAAAAGATGCTCTTCTCCATTAATTCCATTAATTTTTCCAATATGCGAATCAGCAAATGCAAATCGATGCCATCCCTAAACATAATACACAGATCAAGGACCAGTCAATGTTTATTACCATTTAATGAATTAGTATCTGCTCGGATAACGCTGTCAACACTATAAAATAAAAGCAGAAGCTTTTTGGGCCAATTATAATGGAATGTTTTCCTTGATTTGTGCTTCGTTTTTGACGTGTATCATTTCCATCAATAATGCACACTTGTGAAATAAAAGACTAGCAGTCTCCAGCAGTGGATGCATAACATGGCTCATTTACTCATTTTATTACTAGCTCTGTGCTGCGTTGCCTTTGTCGAGCGCTCTTCTAACATCCAACAGAACTTGCTTAGCTTTTGTTTTGATGCATGACACAAAAATGAATGTCCGTCTCACATAAATTCAATTAGACAGAAGAGCTACATTCTCACTACCAGTTACAATTAAGTGAAATGCAGACGTCCCCAGGGGATGGAAGACAGGGCTTATAGTCTTGTCGGAGAAGACTCTTGTACCTTTACGAAATCTTGCTACGTTTTGGCAAATGGTTGAACGTCTGTTTCTTCTTTCCATTCTTCTTGCAATAAGGTCCTACAGTCTATCAATTCATAGATTACATTGAGCGCCGATGACTTCACGACTCTGGTCTTTTAGGCTTTGATTTACTAAATCCATATTGGGGCACTGAACATTATTCCACATGACCCCGATGAGAGGCCAGTTGTACTACATCTGTCAAGATTCTTATTTGCTTTTAATGTGGCGTGACAAAAATATTGTAATTGGTAATTCCATGCCAGGATACCCGCAAAGTGGTGTAATACTATTTTGATAAAATCTAGAAAATGTACTGATGGGCAGCATTTCAAGAGGTTTGCAGATGGTGCCAGTAGCTCCATTTATTTGATAAAGCCATGCAAAAAGAGAGCAAGGGACAGAAAAAAAAGCCTGGGGGCCGATGCGTGGCACAAACTGAAAACATTAATTCATATACAGTACTCCCAACTCTTTCCCAGCACGGAGAAACATCAGAATGCAACTACAACCATCCAAAATCATATTAACCACCCAGTCAAAATAGCCAGAGCAACCCATCTGTTCAGAAATATTGCTAAATTCGCTTTAAAACTGTTACATTGGAAAATGCTTTAATGGCACGATTTCTTCATTATGCTGTTACTCTTCTATTGCTTTGCAGCCTCCTAAGGTCATTATTTTTAAAGGCCAATAATAGCCGCCTTTAACGGGTTTGTATAGTTTGCCAATGGGCAAAACCTGTATTTATTAATTTATATAATACAAATGGATTAGAGTTGATGAGAGAAAACATCGGAAGCCAGATTTAGGCTGTAGAACCAATGTGCTGAAAATAAAGCCCCTATTATAATATTTTATGGAACATATTTTAGCAGCTCTTATGCTTCCATTGTCTTTTACAAGCAGTGTACCTGTCCTAAGGTGCCACCATCTTTTATTTCGACACGTCTGGACTTGCATCTTACTCAGCAGTGCGAATAATATCCACAGATTTCTTTCAACTTTGGTTCTAATACGGTCACCTGCTGACCCGTGGATCTGCTGCAGCTGATACTTCTTCAATATATTTCTCGCTATATGAAAGGATGTATCAGGTTAGTATAATCTGAGTGCATACTATAAATATCTATCAGAAACGACCCTATTTGTGCTGATTTCTCCTATAGCTCTATCGAAGGTGCCAATACACCATAGGAAACAGTGGGATGAATGACAGATTGGCTGCTGACTACACCCTTCTGAATAGTCCCCGTAAGCATTGCAAGTGTGCTCGAGTATACAAAAAGGAGAATATATATAGGTAAACTGCACTAATGGGGGATTTTTTCTAGTGGAAACTAACGGATGAGTATTTGAATTTTAACATGCATTCTTTCACCTGAAATTATCCGGCAGGCTCCCCATGAGTACAGATGGTCAATTGGTGCCACTCAAACTGGTGACCTTGCATGACATTAATAATATAATGAGGACTATATGTTTCATTTATAGTGTCGCCTGCCTTTAGATCTTTACAATAGTCTAGAACTATATAACTTGTTGGTAGACTGGGGTTGGGGGGGAATAGTAGCGCACAATTTACGGATTAAAAAAATAAAGTGTGAAAGAAGAAGTCATCAAGGAGAAGCATCAAGAACAGTTGGACCCTAATAAAGACATGTGGCAACATGGCAAGCATGCCCTGCACTGCAAGTGACAATAGTCCATGTGTAGAGTAGAAGGAGAGTGATCTTTGAAAACCCCGTAATTGACAGATTTTGTACTGCTTCTTCCATAGGATCATAAACACACAAACATGGAAAAACACCAAAACTCAAATTAAAGCGGATTGGATTTCATACCATACTACTTCTAACTTTGACTGATCTCCATTCCCCCCCACATACAGCGTGTACTGTATATATGCCCATTTAGTTTTTGTTCTTCTGGTGGTCAGCAGAGCCAGAGCCATTCCTACAAACTGCACAACACGTGATAAGAAGCAGAACTGACCAATTACAATTTCTTTTTACCACTATTTCAAATAAAGGAAAGTTGGCTGAAGCACCATGGGGAAAATGTCATAACTATCAAGAGTACTCCAGATTTCAATGGAAATTTCAATCAATCTATACTAAAGAGTACATGTAGACTAGACCATATGATTTTTATGAAGATCGAGTTTTTAGCCCCTTCATGATCAATTTTCCGATTTTTTTTTTTTTTTCATTTTAATTTTTTTTCCTACCCTAATTCCAAGAGCCATGACTTCATTATTTTTTTTGTCCATATAACTAGATGAGGGCTTGTGTTTTTCAGGTCAAGTTGTACTTTTGAAGGACATCATTCATTTTATCATGTAACGTACTGCAAAGCGGAAAATAAAATTCCAAGTGCGTTGAAATTAAATCAAAATAGTGCAATTCCACAACTGTTACCTGTTTTTCTTTTTTTATTTACCATGTTCACTGTACATTAAAACTTACCTGGAAATATGATTCTCCAGGTGAGTACAAATATGCAGATACCAAGCATGTATAGGGTTTTTTTTAATTTGAGTGGTGAAAAAAAAATCAGAAATTTGTAATTTAAAAAAAAGGGTCTGGGTGATGGCTTATTTTTGGCACTTTGAGCGGATGTTTTTACTGATACAATGTTTTGATCCTCTCTTATTGTATTTTATTGCAATGTTGCTGCAAAAAACATAATTCTGGGGTTTCGATTTTTTATCTTGTTACACCGTTTACCGATCCAATTAAATTATGCCATATTTTGATAGATTCACAAATGTAGATATGCAAAATATGATTTTTTCTTCATTTTATTTTCAATGGGGCAAAAGTGGGGCAATGTAAACTTGTGTTTTTTTAAACTTTTTTTTTTTACTTTTTACTGTATTTAATAGTTCCTTTGAAGGACTTTAAGCTGCTATCATCTGATTACTTGTACCATTTATAGCAGTGTATCAGCTAGTGAAAATCACAATCTTCTATGAACACCATCAAAAAGGATTTGTGGTACTCACCATAAAATCTCTTTCTTGGAGCCTTCATTGGGGGACACAGGTAACCAATGAAGAGATAAAGACACCCAGGCTTTCACATGATAATCAACATGACAAGTATGGAGGTCTTCGGAAGACTCCCAACTGTCATGGCAATCCATCAGTGCCCCGTGATCACGTGAAATTTAACAGCTGTGGGTGGAGCTCTGCTCCAGCTACAGATGTTAGAGACACATGATGGCTGATTAAATCAGCCATCATTTGCCGGTAAAGATGCAGGCTCTACATGCGAGCCTGCATCAAAGTCAAGGACGCTATGTAAGACGTAAATGTACGTCATAAGTGGTAAAAGGGTTAAGATGTTTGTTCTCGATAATCTGCTAAACAGCTTTCCAATCACCCAACAAACCAGCAAAATGATGGCTGGTTCCCAGGGTGAAATGATTTTTCTACTTGCTTAAAAATCATTATTCTCAGCAGTACATCATCCTGTGTAATACCAAGCTAAATAATTGTATGCGCATAGAATGATTGTGATAACGATTGTTCTGTGCGCTTAGGAAGAGTGATCGGCCTTTTTAAACAGCCTATTAAACTGCGGTCATTGAATAGCGCTGTGTAAATGCAGCCCAAGGTAAACGTTATGGCTTAAAGCTAACATTTTCCCAACTAAATGAGAGCTGTGACAAATGAGGAGACAAGGTTTCTTCAAAGAGTAAGTGTGCATTAACAATGCATGATTGTTGTAAATGAGCATTTCTAGGAATACTCATTTACCAGTAATTGACCAGTGTAAATAGGCTGTGAATCACCAAAAAATGTTTGTTTGTTGGGTAAAGTGATTTTTAAGCTGGTTTATAAATGATCGTTCTCGGCAGCATATTGTCCTCTATAAACAGGAACAGGAAATTCACTGTCAAAAACAATGGCAGTCTATGTACACTGAACGATCTGTAAGGGTACTGATCAGGAATAGCAGCATTTTGGACGCAGCTCACCTGTGCTGCGTCCAAAAGGCTGCATTCAATGATACAAGCATAGTAGATGGGATTTATAGAAATCCTGTGCCCACTGTGTTTCTATAGGACGCTGTGTAGACTCACCAAAAGTGCAGGTTTCCAAGCCACAGCATGTCAACGCTAGTCTCCGCAACAGAAATTTCCAAGATAAGAATGTATTGGATGCGTTAAATCCGCATTGATCAATGAACACCTGCGGATTTAACTGCGTGATTGAACCCAGCAATTTGGACACAGCAAAAAAAAATGCTGCTTCCAAAGCGCTGCCATTTCCTGATTATGGGCATGTACCCATACTGGTAGTTTTGTGTGCACCAGAAGAAAGGTCAACATTTCCAAGCAGGCTATTAAATTATCACCCTTCAGTTTCTATATAACAGATCAGTGGCTGTTCTCAGAATTTAGTTTTCCAGTGTAATACAAACTGCAATCATACAAATACATACACCTCCATTCTTTATTGCATGTGGGTAATCGAAAAGGTTGTCGAAAAATCATTCCAAATTATAACTTACAGGACTAAAAGTACCCATGCACATTAGATAAATATCAGCTGTAATACCTATAGGGTGTCCTGACTTTCCAGCCGATGCCAGATGTTAAAATTCAACATGGCCAATTTTTCTGATATCAAAGGTGACAGCGGTTAAATCTCTCCTCATTCAGAACACAAGCATGAGCAGTCCCCAAAAATATCTTTCTGGTATAAGTCAGTAAGAGTTAGAGGGAGGAGGGAGATGCAGCTGAAGCTTCTGTCTCAGTATTTGAGTAAAATGAATGTAATGGTTAAAGTGGCAGCATTTTCATCTGCAGTACATGCAATACATCTGTTTTATAATGCTACACCCATCTATCATGAACACACATCAGGGGGACATCAAAAATATTTACACTAACTTATTGATTAGGTGATATGTATGATGGCTGCCCCACTGATCTACTTTGCATTCAGTTTGTCTATCACAAGCTCAGGAGTCAGAACAGAAACAGCAAACACCCATGTGTGGTGTGAAAGGTGCTTCTTTTAATGAATGACCAGAATTCATCCAGAAAGGCATTCTGTTAATTTGGGGATAGCTATTCATTAATTAGCCTCCATGTGGCAGGTGCCATTGAGCAATCCGCAGTGCTTAAGGTTGCATCAAACCTTAGTAAATTGCTTGCTGATAACTAGATGCATCCATCTTCATTACAAGGCTCCTCCTGTCGGAGCTTGCCCGGCTCTCTAGAATAAAACAATGTCACTTGAAACTGAAGAATGTAACTTTTAGCCAAACCAGTACTTGCACTTTCACTTCCTTTTTCCTCCTTGAGTAGTTCAATTTATTTTACCTTAATGACATCTTATTACTCAACATGGTGATAGAAACACTAGTTACTCTAGAAAACTTTGAGCACTGACTGAAGGCAATCCATTTTCCCCCCATAAACCTATAAAAGTTTCATACTGTATGGCTATTCCATTCCTGATGTTCATTCAGATGAAGGAAAATGGGTCATATCAATGCAATTATGATAGTAATAAAATTTTGCAATTTAACCTCACTCAACACTTCGAGTCTCCGCGGCTGCATGTCCCGTGGCTGTTCAACAGCAGCAACACATGCAGGGATTGCCTAACGAACAGAAACTCCCTGCATGTGTTGAGGCTGTCACACAGCCAGGAGACATTCAGCCGCAGCGAATTGAACATAGTTTTCGAGCACACCGAAGATAATCTATTAGAACATGAGCATGCTGGGATAACATCTTATCCGAGCACGCTCGCTTATTCATCTCTGAATGTAATGAAATGCTTTTTAATTTTTTTTAATATACACTTAGTACAGAAAGTATGCAGACCCCTTTCAATTTTTCACTCTTTGTTTCATTGCAGCCATTTGGTAAATTGAAAAAAGTTAATTTTTTTCTCATTAATGTACACTCTGCACCCCATCTTGACTGAAAAAAAAAATAGAAATGTAGAAATTTTTGCAAACTTATTAAAAAAGAAAAACTGAAATATCACATGGTCATAAGTATACAGACCCTTTGCTCGGTATTGAGTAGAAGCACCCTTTTGAGCTAGCACAGCCATGAGTCTCATTGGGAATGATGCAACATCCACACCTGGATTTGGGGATCCTCTGCCATTCTTCCTTGCAGATCCTCTCCAGTTCCGTCAGGTTGGATGGTGAACGTTGGTGGACAGCCATTTTCAGGTCTCTCCATAGATACTCAATTGGGTTTAGGTCAGGGCTCTGACTGGGCCAGTCAAGAATGGTCACAGAATTGTTCTGAAGCCGCTCCTTTGTTATTTTATCTGCGTGCTTAGGGTCATTGTCTTGTTGGAAGGAGAACCTTCGGCCAAGTCTGAGGTCCAGAGCACTCTGGAAGAGGTTTTCATCCAGGATTTCTCTGTACTTGGCAGCATTCATGTTTCCTCCAATGACAACCAGTCATCCTGTCCCTGCAGCTGAGAAACACCCCCATAGCATGATGTTGCCACCACCATGTTTCACTGTTCGGATTGTATTGGGCAGGTGATGAGCAGTGCCTGGTTTTCTCCACACATACTGCCTAGAATTATCACCAAAAAGGTCTATCTTCATCTCATCAGACCAGAGAATCTTATTTTTCATAGTCTGGGAGTCCTTCATGTATTTTTTAGCAAACTCTATGCGGCCTTTCATATGTCTTGCACTGAGGAGAGGCTTCTGTCCGGCCACTCTGCCATAAAGGCCCGATTAGTGGAGGGCTGCAGTGATAGTTGACTTTGTGGAATTTTCTCCCTTCTTCCTACTGCATCTCTGGAGCCCAGCCACAGTGATCTTGGGGTTCTTCTTTACCGGTCTCATCCAAGGCACATCTCCCACGATTGCTTAGTTTGACTGGATGGCCAGGTCTAGCAAGACTTCTGGTGGTCCCAAACTTCTTCCACTTAAAGATTATGGAGGCCACAGTGCTCTTAGGAACCTTGAGTAGTGCAGAAATTCTGTAACCTTGACTTGATCTGTGCCTTGCCACAATTCTGTCTCTGAGCTCCTTGGCCAGTTCTTTTGACCTCATGATTCTCATTTGGTCTGACATGCACTGTGAGCTGTGAGGTCTTATATAGACAGGTGTGTGCCTTTCCAAATCAAGTCCTATCAGTTTAATTAAACACAGCTGGCCTCCAATGAAGGAGTAGAACCATCTCAAGGAGGATCACAAGGAAATGGACAGCTTGTAACTTAAATATGAGTGTCTGAGCAAAGGGTCTGAATACTTATGACCATGGGAAATGTCAGTTTTTCTTTTGAAAAATATGAAACAATTTCTACATTTCTGCTTTTTTTTCAATCAAGATGGGGTGCAGAGTGACATTAATGAAAAAAAAATGAACTTTTTTGAATTCATCAAATGGCTGCAATGAAACAAAGAGTAAAAAATTTAAAGGGGTCTGAATACTTTCCGTACCCCTCTATATATATATATATATATATTTTTTTTTTTTTTTCATTAAGAAAAAGAAAAATCTTTTTTTTCTGATATATATTTATTCTCATTAAAGAAAAAGTAAAAAAGAAAAATCTTTGAATATTTACTAAAATAGGAATAAGAGGGGATTACTTAGCCTTCTAGACAACTTTGCTGTATGCCTCAAGAGCAACATCAAAAGTAAAAAATTTACAAGCAGCACCTACAGGTGGCATACCGTAAACCACGCAAGCCTTTCTTACACAGTCATTTAACTCATTAGGGTGCTGGCAGGTATATCCTGCTGTATTCATGAGCCATGGTTCAATTTTAGGCATCAGCGGTTATGATTGGTGAATCTAATGGTGTTTAAAAAGTAAGTTAACACATTCTGATGCACAGTAGGAGAAAAAATATATTAGGGGAACTGTTCATTGAAATGACAGCCCGAGGGAGGTTGTCAAGACAACTTTCCACCACTGAGTCTGAGTCTTATGTTTTACTATAGGAAAAGTTTCACAGTCCTCGAGAACTTGAATACTACAAGTCACAAAACAGTGAAAAGCCACTAATTTCCTTTGAAGGAGATGAACATTCTCATTCCTAACAAGAAGTCACCCGTGAATTTCATGTAAAAAGTAATTCAATGTGATAGAAAAATAAATACCTGAATATTACTTTTTTATGCTATTCCAAACACATATGTAAAGAATTTATGATACTTTGTGTAAATATAAGATATTTCTGGCATTTTCGGTTGAGTAGTCTACATTGGTCAGTTACACAAATCTGATTATAGGCTCTAACAACTGTGTGGTTAAAGGCATAAATTATGTAGACACTTCTAGACCTGTATCAGTTTGCTTGTTAATAATGTTAATGAGGAACAGGCTGACGGAGGGAAAGGCTGGTGTGTAATTTATAGATTCACATACAGTAAGTGATTAGCAGCTTTTACATTACAAGCAGAATACTAGAAATGCTAGAACTTAGATCCATTGCAGTTTTATAATGGGTTGGGGGCGGAGGGCTAAGCATTAATTTAAATAAAAATTTAGCAAACTAATTTTTATCAAATTGTGGAGATATAATGCAGGGACCGAAGTAAAAGTCCTTCTTGACATTAAACATGGTTGAACCTATTGATTTTGAGGGGCAAGGGATGACCTGATAACGTATATGGAGGGCTTGCCAACCTGAGAAGAATATGGTATTTTTAATTTAAAGAAGCACTCCTCCCATCAAAATTGTTATCTTCTTATTATATTGAAATCATCATATTATATAGCACTGTGTACTGAAAATTGCTCACTTTGCCTTTCTACCCAGTTAATTCTTCTCTTTTCCACTAAGGTCTATGACATCACGTGATTAAAAACTGAGTATCTGAATCCTGCTAAGCTCTATGTAGAAGCAGGAAGTCTCTGTTCCCTGCATGAGTCACCAGTCTCTGCAAACCTCCCTGACAGGGGGTTAATAGGGAGCAGCTGGGTAAGGAGTTGAAGAGGGGAATGGCTCATGAAGGGGAAAAGATTTCCTGTTTCTACATAGAGCAGAGAAAAGAGAAAAATTATCTGGGTAGAAAGGCAAAATGAACCATTTTAAGTACACAGTGCTATATAATATGATAACTGCAATATATTAAGTGAATAAAAACTTTGATGGGAGTGCTTCTTTAAAGCAAACCTGACACCAGGAATTTGCTAAGTAAACTACAGGCATTGTCGGGTAGGCACCGTTACACTGATTAAAATGATACCCGAGTTGATGAAATCAATCTTATGGTTGTTATTCAAAGGAAACCTGTCACCAGGTTTGGCCGATAAGAGATAAAGCCATCACCTTTCAGGGCTTATATACAGCATTCTATAATGCTGTATATCTGCCCCAAGCCGACCTGCAAGATAAGAAAACTAACTTTTATTATACTCACCTGCGGGACGGTCCGGTTCGATGGGCGTCACTGGTCTTGTTCTGGCACCTCCCTTCTTCTTGCAATACCTCCCTCCTGCTTGCTTTGTGTAGATGACATGTTTCCTTGGCACAGCGCTCTTGAGCAGGTGTACTTCTCTGCCCTGTTGAGGGCAGAGCAAAGTACTGCAGTGCGCAGGTGTCGGGAAAGGTCAAAGAGCCCCAGGCACATGCGCACTGCAGTACTTTGCTCTGCCTTCGACAGGACAGAGAAGTACACCTGCTCAGGAGCGCTGTGCCAAGGAGACTATGGATAAAGAAGGGATGCTGTTGGCCAGGCTTTATGTAGTTCTCTGCTTACATATTCATTCTTATGGGCTTAAATGACAGGTCACTGAATCTTTAGTAATATAGAAATATATTCAGCACATTCCGAAAGATGTCTGATGCAAAAGATGGTGTTTAATACATACAGTATTCACAGTCACAAATGTTTCGGTCAACGAAAGACCTTCATCAGTGTGCTATTGTTCACAAGGCGTAAAATTGTACACCCGTAAAAAATATAGAGTTTTGCATCGAAATGTTAAGTGTAGCAAGGAATGCAGTTTATACATGGAGGGCTGACACTAGCCGGTCAAAAACAGGAGATATCTCAGGCTCCTGAAGAGAGGGCTAAAAATAGCCGGTCATAAACACTCAGAATCCAGGGGTAGAGGACGCGGCATCCACCGCAGGTCCACGGTGCAGCCCTCCATGTATAAACTGCATTCCTTGCTGCACTTAACATTTATATGCAAAACTCTATATTTTTTACGGGTGTACAATTTTACGTCTTGTGAACAATAGCACACTGATGAAGGTCTTTTGTTGACCGAAACTTTTGTGACTGTGAATACTGTATGTATTAAACACCCTCTTTTGCATCAGACATCTTTCAGAGTGTGCTGAATATATTTCTATATTACGTCTTAAGGTCTGGGCACCTATTTTCATGCACCTCCACCTTGGGCTGTGCTGATCATTTATGCTACTGCACTGAATCTTTGGTGACCTGCCTCTTATATTGAATACTGCGCTTGCGCAGTTCATACTGTAATTTTGAAAAAAAAATTGAAATATCAATGAAAATACCACCTTTCATTTTTATTGTGGTCCTTGGGAATAGTGGCCGTTTGACCAAAAAAAGTTTGTGCACCTCTAACCCAGATGTCCCTGGGTCATGCAGCATTCTTTTGGACAGAGCACTAGGTGCAACAGTGTTTCCATTCGGCCTGAATTGTTTAAATATGACACTGAATACTTAATGCCTAAAATATTTACAATTGCAGTAATGAAAAAATGAACAGTGCCATAACACAAACAACAATAAAACCTTGAGAAGTTAGAATACCACTAGGGTATTAATAATAATCTGCAGAGTGTTAATAGGGTCACTCATCATGACCAATAGACAATGCCAATGTTAATAGGGCCAATTGAAAACAAAACAAGGGGAAAAAGATAATAAAACAAAAACAATACAATGCACTTTTCAGCAAAAAAAGTAAAACGTGTGCAGCAATAAGTACATCTCTTGAGGTAAGTATTCTTTGAAGGAAACAATCCTCCATTGAGAGAATGCAACATTTGCTTTGAAAACAACTGCAGAAATCAGAAAGAAAGACTTTGGAATCTTTCATTGTACTGTAGTGACATGAGCTACAATAATAGGTCAAATATGAAGGTTTCTTGAAAAAAGAACTTGTAAATACTTTAGCCTCTATCTTTATATGAACTGTGGAATTCATCTTCTGTGAAATGCTGTGAATTTTCTTTTTTTAAAAATACATAATTACATAATGTACTTTAGTGAATAGTATGTTAAGGAAACATTTGAAAAGGTTAAATGTTTTACAAAAAATATTAAAGAGAAGGATTAAAGCAGAAGGGAGATTATTCAAAGATGAAAGCGAGATAAATAAATTGATTAAAAAAGTCTAACAACTAATAGCATGTACAATAAGTGAAACTCATATATTATATAAAGTCATTACAAACAGAGTGATCGATTTCAAGGGTTTATTTCTGTTAATGTTGATGATTATGGCTTACAGCCAAGAAAAACCCAAAAGTCATTATCTCAATAAAATAGAATAATTAACAAAAAACACCTGCAAAGGCTTCCTAAGCATTTAAAAAGGTCCCTTAGTCTGTTTCAGTAGGCTCCACAATCATGGGAAAGACTGCTGACTTGACAGATGTCCAGAAGGCAGTCACTGACACTCCACAAGGAGAGCAAGACACAAAAGGTCATTGCTAAAGAAGCTGACTGTTCACAGAGTGCTGTATCCAAGCATATTAATGGAAAGTTGAGTGGAAGGAAAAAGTGTGGTAGAAAAAGGTGCACAAACAGCTGGGATAACTGCAGCCTTGAAAGCATTATTAAGAAAAGGCCATTTTAAAATTTGGGGGAGATTCAGAAGGAGTGGACTGCTCCTTGAGTCATTGCTTCAAGAGCCACCACACACAGACGTATCCAGGACACATGCTACAAGTGTCGCATTCCTTGTGCCAAGCCACTCATGACCAATAGACAATGCCAGAAGCATCTTACCTGGGCCAAGGAGAAAAAGAACTGGACAGTTGCTCAGTGGTCCAAGGGGTTGTTTTCAGATTAAAGTAAACTTTGCATTTAATTTGGAAATCAAGGTCCCAGAGTCTGGAGGAAGAATGGAGAGGCCACAATCCAAGCTGCTTGAGGTCTAATGTGAAGGTTCCACAATCAGTGATGGTTTGGGGAGCCATGTCATCTGCTGATGTAGGTCTACTGTGTTTTATCAAGACCAAAGTCAGAACAGCCGTCTACCTGGAAATTTTAGAGCACTTCATGTTTTCCTCTGCTGATAAGCTTTTTGGAGATGAACATTTAATTCTCCAGCAGGACTTGTCACCTGTCCACACTGACAAAAGTACCAATACCTGGTTAACAAACAACAGTATCACTGTGCTTGATTGGCAGCAAACTCACCGTACCTTAACCTCATAGAGAATCTATGGGGTATTGTCAAGAGGAAGATGAGAGACACCAGATCCAACAATGCAGATGAGCTGAAGGCTGCAATCAAAGCAACCTGGGCTTCCATAACACCTCAGCAGTGCCACAGGCTGATCGCCCCCATGCCACGCCACAGTGATGCAGTAACTGATGCAAAGGAGCCTCAACCAAGTATTGAGTGCATTTACTGAGCATACATTTCAGTAGGCCAACATTTCAGATTTTAATTTACTGAGATAACTTTTGGGCTTTCATTGGCTGATCACGCTATTTGCAATGACTCTATATTATATGATTTTCACTTGCTGTATAGAAGAATTGAAATAAATTAACTTTTTGATGCTATTCTAATTTTGTGAGAAGCACCTGTGTATGTATTATTAATATTTTATCTGTTAATTTTGTTGGTTAAAGGCTTCGCCTTGAAACTTGTTGAGACCGGAATCTTATCTCTAAATTTATTTTGTTGCTTGTTCTTTTGGCAGCATATTTTACAGAAAGGAAATATTCATACCAGAGGAAACATGGAGCCAAGCCTCTTATTGCATGTACCAGTCTATGGGTAGAATTTGTTGTTAGAGATGAGCTGATCGTTACGTTGAGGATCACGTTCAAGTAAATTTTTCTGGAATTTGCAATTTCATGCAAATTTCAGCATTTTGAGATTCGATCCATGGTTTGTTAAAAAATAAACCACACTTATCAAACCATGAACATATCAGATATTGTTTATTAATCATTACACAATTTGGGATGAAGCTGTGGTGAAAGCAATGTTGCCGTAATTTTACTAACAGACAACAGTTTAGACATTTTGAGACCATGGACCATCTGAAAACATTTTAACTATGTTAAAAAATCATTTCACTATTCAAGATAATTTGGATTGGTTAGTTTAAACAAGTATAAAATTCAAGGTAATTCTTTAAATATAGGTTTATAGAAGCAAGGGCTCGGTTTTATGACCTCTTGATATTGGTCACCAGATTTCTCAAAACAAATCACTTGGATTATTAAAGAGGTCAATAGTGATCAGATTTTGCTCTTATTTTTATTCTTGTTGCTCATCCAAAAATTCATTTTCTTTTCTAAACATGCTAACAGTTCCAAAAGATGTGAACCTTTTTACGTAGCGTTAATTTTGATGGGCTTTATGAAGGGTGTGTGGCTTAGAGCATTTTCTTGGGGGGGGGGGGTTATACTGCTCTGCATTAGCACTTCAGCAACGCCTTCTTGGTAAAGACCACAAAAATCACCATTAAATATAAAGGCCTATGTGTCTAGAACTGGAGGGCTTATTTAAAAAAAATAGTTAAAAAAAATTATATATATTATACCACATATATAATAAAATATAATAAAATTAGAGTAAACGCTGGTCCATTTTAGCCAGGTGACAGGTCTTCTGGAGGATACAGTCAGATGGCTGCATAACTCAGATGGAGATAACAGCACAATTCTTGGACTGGCCGGCGGCCCTCCCGACCACAGAATATATTTCTATGCAGCTGTCATGCTCCAGTCAGGATAGCCACCGTCCAGTTTTTGCATTGCGTTGTGATACTCATCTGAGTTATATGGCTGTCTGACTCGTCCCTTAAATACATCATCTAGACATGTTGTGACTGATGTACTTTAAAATAGGATTATACAGTAATTTTGAGAATGATTTCTTAAAGTTTTCCTCCCTATTTTAAGCATTTTATGATTTATCTAGAGTCCAGATTTGCCAAGATTGTAGGAAATTATTTCTCAGTATATTATATTGTTGCATCTAAATTATTATCTCACTGTTTATCTATAGGATCCTTTTATTCCTGCCTTCATTTTTGTCTGCCTTAAGAATGTCTAATTTCACTTTTATTGAAAGCTAGGAATTTTATACTTGGAAAACCTGATGGCTCAAGATAACAAAGGTTTGAAAAGTCTATCATAAACATTCTTCAAAATATAGGACTACCTTTACATAAAGTTGCCTTGAATAGACTGTCATACAATAGAAAATGTTGTACAATTGACATAAATAGAATTCTAAAACTATATATCAATAGTTCAAAGTGTTGAAAGCCATTCAGCCATTACTGGAGGTAAAGTAATAAAGCAATTATGTCAATTATTAAGGAAGTACATTTACACTGGCCAATTATCGTGAAGGGTGAAGGCATGTTCCTAAGAATGCTCATGTAAAGAGGCTGCACCCAAACGAATTAGCAAAATACCAGTTTGCTGTGTGAAATGGTTTTATGCTTACAAAATGATCTTCCTCGGCAGTAAATAATTTTGTGTTAACAGGACATACATTGCTGAGAAAAACAAAAATGATTACGGATTGTTGTGCACATCGGAAGCGCAGTCAACATATCTAAACAGACTATTAAATAGATGCGGCTTTGTTCCTATAGGGTCGACTAGGCACCATTATTTTGTTCTTGGATCAGCCAGTGTAAACAAGCCCTAAGGGTGCTTTAACAATGTCTCATCTCTGATATCTCATCTCCTGGGATCTTGGTGCTGAGATCTCCATCTGAGCATGCGCCACCCCTGGCAGCCATTATCCCGGAGTCCAGTCCACTGCATAGTAAACCATGTAAGTGCGGGGGCTCTGGGCCTTCAGAAAATGTCAGCAGAGCCCCAGCACCACTGAACACCCGCAAGGGCACACATTTTAACACCCCCTCATCTCATCCTGCGCTGCCACCACCACCAGTGAGCCATAAGACGCATGGACTATAAGAAGCACCAACATTTTATAAAAAAAAAAATGTTTTCCTATTTTTCTCCTCAAAATTTGGGGTGCGTCTTATAATCCACAAAATTGGGGATATCATTGCACAAAGAAAGACTTAATTTCTCATTTTTGTCAGAAGATTTTGAAATTGTGAAACTAGAAGATCCGTTGCTTTCAATCCATACACCGACTTCCATCTGGTATACTTATAGAGAACCAATAACCATACACAACAAGTCAGTTTTTGTAAGTACTAGGGTTTTTTAAAATAAACTTTGTTCACTTCATAGTATGTTCTTTCATACGCTCTGTGTTAATGTTATCTTTAATCTATTTTAATTACAGATTTCTAGAAGTATCAGCACACCAAATTGACAATTGTGGGTGCGGTAGGGTTGGTCACCATTCCTCTTTCAAAAATGGTGTGTCCCAACACATTCTAGAATGGTTTTCACTGACTGGATAATGTCAGATTCTGTAGGAATGTTCTCCCAACTGATAACATGCAGCAGAAAAAAGGCAGTAATGTTTACCTGCCCAGGACTCCAGACAAATGCATGGCTGAGTGAGTGAGTCATATCCATACCCTTTCTATAATGCCAAAAATCTTTTTATCATACATATCTGATTTATACAAACCCCAATATTCATAACTTCCCATTGGCACCAAACCGGCTAGCTACAGATGTAAAGTTCCCTCTAACGGTGTTAGGGTTCCTGCTTCTCTTCATCTCTAATCTATAATTCTCAGTTTTCCTCACAAAAGACCTCCTGCTTGGCCTTGCATGGGTCTTCTACTTCAAATGGAGTTTTAATTAGTTTCATCACCTCCTAGCTATACGCAATTTCTTCACTTCCCATATGTTAAACTGTGTAATTCTACTACTAAAAGAGGTTTATAAATTTTGTATGGTAACATGCACTCTTGGTTCTCATTTTTCACTTTAAATTATTTCTCTTTGGCTCCAATAGTCAAATATTTATACCAGTGATGTTATTCTGCAATTGTTTTTTTTTATTAAAAATTTCAATAAGAAGTAGAAAAATTAAAAAATGAAAAAAATCAGAGAAGCAATAATTGTCAACACTGCTTTTAGCATCATGTGTTTTATTAATATTTGTTGGAGTAATAACAGGCTCATGGACCTCAAAGACTGAGCCCTTCATAAAACTTCACTGCGTAATCACTGAACACAACATGATCTAGACACAACTTTCATGATTTAACGTGGGAAATTTTCTTTTTAAACATCTATGACAGATGGCAGGAAAGCCAAATACATAATATTACATGTATATGCCTTCATAGTATAAACTAAATTTCCCAAATCAAAAAAGATGAAGAAAGAAAAAACATACATGGTACATATTTCGCTCATCGGTATGATGAAAGTGCATTTAACTAGAACTGAAATACCAAAAAATAAAATAAAATCTCTAACATCAAAGGGTGACGTGTCATTTGTCAAAACTATTGTTTATCAGAGCAGGACTTGAAAACTGGGAATTGCTCAATTGATGTTTGATTAAAACAGAACTGTTTGAGAATACATTGGAAAAAATACCATTTGAAGGACAAGTTGTGCTTTTTGGATAAATATGTGGATTTATTTTTATACATGAAAGTAGTAGTGTTGAATTAGCAGCAGCTGTGTATATAGTATAGTACACACATATATACATTATAGAACAGGCCGAGCCACATATATACTGTACAGGCAAGACTAGGTGGTAACTATTGACTGGAAGGCAGCATGCAAAACTCTAAGCCAAATTGTAGCTATTTATTACCAGGTGTGGATTATTATATGGGAAGTGTTTTAGCCAATCATATCCAGCTTGGCCCTAAAAAGTTGAATTCACATAAGGAAATTTAATTTCATCTGGAATAGTGGATGGAGACCTAATTATATGATATGACATTGTGACAACTGTGATGCAGTGACCCCTGTTACAGCTAGGGGGCACTGCATGGTCTCCTCAGAATACACACGGAGGAGTATTGAGGCCATGGGAATGCATGGCAGTTGCAGGCATAACTATGATGGTGAGACAGTGTCTGGCATGATTTTAAATGGCAGGTATGTGTTGCAGAGGGAGTGTGCGCTGTAAGCCAGTATTGTTGTTCTGGGACCTGTAGTCCCACAAGTATTATTGTGTAGCTTTAAAGGGAGGCTTACAGGGTTAGTTGGAGAGCTGGGTAGGACTGACTAACCACACTAACCTGCCACCTGTGGGAGTGGTTTCTGTGATATAATGTAACTGAGGTCTGGTCACATGGGCAGTGTGTCAGGTCCTGGAAGGCTTGGGTGTTGGACGGTCCAAGTAGTAGATGTCCTAAGTAGCACACATAGAGGCTATGGACCTGGAAGGCCTGTGTGTTGGGAGGTCCCGGGACTTGGACAGAATCCCTGAATAGCACACAGAGAGGCCATGGACCTGGATGGCCTCTGTGTTGGATGGCCCTGGGAGTAGGACCAGAGTCCTGAAAAGCACATGGTGAGGCCATGGTCCTGCAGAATCTGTGGCAGTACTGTGTTGGGGAAGCTACCATTCCTTCTGCGGGTCTGGACTGTCAGGTGGCCTGGTGAGCAATGCATCATCCGGAACGGTGATCCTACTAAGACAGTTTTCCCGGGAGAGAGGACTGACAGGAGGTCAGCGTGTGGAACAGGAGCTCCAGGAAGGTAACCCAGAGATGGGGGACTGTATGTACTGATGAGGGTCAGTTAATGATCTGTGTGGTCTCCCACGGTGACTGAACAAAGTGAGGTCTGATGTGTTTAGAGACTACAAACTCATGTCGTCTAATGCTGTGTGAATAGAGACATTAATACGGCGCACGGACAACCCCGAGAACTAGTCAGAGGAGGACTGGCGGTTATTTTGTCTGTCAATGAAGTTAATGCCGTATACTATAAAGTGCTATGGAGTATGTGCTAAGCCTGTGATATATAACATGGCCTCAAGTGGTTTATGAGTGCAAAATAAACTGCATAGACTGTTTAAAGTGGAAAGTGTTCCTGTGTGCCTTAAATCTCACAGCCAAGTGAGTATTCCCCAACCTGATAGTGATCGCGGCATCACACAACTGAAAAGCTGCATATAAGTTGCTTGAAACCAGTCTTCAAATTCATCCAAGTCCTAAGTTGGTTTTCATCTGCTTTCTCTCCTTGTGTCCACATAGAGAGAGACCAGTCACAACGGGGAAAAGCCCTGCCTTGGAATAGACATCAGAGGCATAGTATACTATATATGCACAGTGTTAGTATTTGCAAAAAATTTTTCTGCTGCAAAAACTGGAGTGCTTGTAAGAAGAACACTGCATTAAGTACGCTACTCACGTTTTGTTCTTACTAATGTTTATTTCCCATTTATTTGAATGGGTGAAAAATAATGCAAACTCTCTGAAAGAATTGATATGCTGCGGAATTGAAAAATAAAAAGCTTTGAAGATTCAAATCTGCACCGACAATAAATAGGAGCATGTACATGAAATTTCATTCACTTTGCTAGTACTGGAGTTTTTTTTATATATTTTTCACATTATATTTTTATTCAGTGTGCATCCAAGCCCCATCAATGTTGTTTTTATAGACTAGGCTATATGAGAGGCATCTGACTAGGGTTTAAGGAGTAACATTTCTGTCAGTAATATGCCTGGGTAAGGAGACTTATCATGTTTTTCAGACTATAAGACGCACTTTCCCCAAAAATTTTTTTTGGGGAAAATGGGGGTGCGTCTTGTAGTCCAGAGGTCTTTATCAGTAGTGTGGCAGCAGCAAGAGTCGGGAGATTCTGCCGGTGTCAGCCCTGGGATGGGAAGAGGGATGTTCGATGGTCTGGTGCTGCAGGGCAATGATATGACTCTCATTCCAGACTTGTCCGGCAGTATTTGTTGGCGCTTGGTGGTGTGGGGGCTCCGCTGACATTTTGTGAAAACCCGGAGCCCCCTTACGTCCATTGCTGCAATGCTGCGGCCTCTGGGAAAATGGCCACCGGAGGCGGCGCATGCACAGATTGGGAATTCAGTGTTGTAGTAATGGACATGCGGGGCTCCGGGCTTTCACAAAATGTCTACGGCGCCCCTGAACCACCAAGCACCACTGAACCTGCCGTACCAGTCTGGGATGGAGTCTGTTATGATCCGGTGGTAGGATCACAAAACTGACCTGATAGGTAAACCTGAATAGTAGGACAAGCTCCGGGGATGTGGGAACTATACCGACCGCAATCCTGATCCTATCCACACACAATAAAGGCAGCCGTGGAGCGTTACCTAAAAACCTAGACGCCTCTTCACAGCCTAAGAAACTGGCTACCCCTAGAGAGAAAGCAAAGCCTCACTTGCCTCAGAGAAATAACCCCAAAGTTTAGACAGCCCCCCACAAATAATAACGGTGAGTTAAGGGGAAAATACAAACGTAGGAATGAAAAACAGGTTTAAGCAAATGAGGCCCGCTAACACTAAATAGACAGAAGAAAGCAAGGGATCTGTGTGGTCGGTACAAAAACTATCAAAAACTATCCACGCAGAAAGTACAAGAACCCCCACACCGACTCACGATGTGAGGGGCGCACTCTGCACCCCAGAGCTACCAGCAAGCGAAAAATCACATATAAGCAAGCTGGACAGAACACATAATATACTGAGAAACATTTTCAAGGAAACAATGAGCAAAAAGAACTAGCAAGACTTAGCTTCTCAGAAAGAGACAGGTCACCAGGGAGATCCAGGAGAGGTCAGAACCAGTACTGAATACAACGACAGCAGGCAACAAGTAAAGGTCCAGGTGGAGTTAAATAGGAACCAGCATAGCAGGAAATGAGGCAGCTGAGCCCAGCTCCAGACCCGCAGTATTGCTAAAGGCCACCAGAGGGAGCCCAGACGGAAATCACAACAGTACCCCCCCCTTGAGGAGGGGTCACCGAACCCTCACCAGAGCCCCCAGGCCGATCAGGACGAGCCGAATGAAAGGCACGAACCAAATCGGCCGCATGGACATCAGAGGCGACAACCCAGGAATTATCCTCCTGACCATAGCCCTTCCACTTAACCAAGTACTGAAGCTTTCGTCTCGAAACACGAGAATCCAAGATCTTCTCCACCACATACTCCAATTCTCCCTCGACCAAGACCGGAGCAGGAGGATCAACAAAAGGAACCACAGGCACCACATATCTCCGCAACAATGACCTATGGAACACATTGTGAATGGCAAATTATGCTGGGAGGTCCAAACGAAATGACACAGGGTTGAGGATTTCCAAAATCTTATAAGGACCGATGAAATGAGGCTTGAACTTAGGAGAGGAAACCTTCATCGGAACATAACGAGAAGACAACCATACCAAATCCCCCACACGAAGTCGGGGACCCACACAGCGCCGGCGGTTAGCAAAGCGCTGAGCCTTCTCTTGTGACAACGTCAAATTGTCCACCACGTGGTTCCAAATCTGCTGCAACCTATCCACCACAGAATCCACCCCAGGACAGTCAGAAGGCTCAACCTGACCTGAGGAAAAACGAGGATGAAAACCAGAATTGCAAAAAAAAGGCGAAACCAAAGTAGCAGAACTAGCCCGATTATTGAGGGCGAACTCAGCCAATGGCAAAAAAGTCACCCAATCATCCTGATCAGCAGAAACAAAACATCTCAGATAAATCTCCAAGGTCTGATTAGTTCGTTCGGTTTGGCCATTCGTCTGAGGATGGAAGGCCGATGAAAAAGATAATTCAATGCCCATCTTAGCACAAAAGGACCGCCAAAATCTGGACACAAACTGGGATCCTCTGTCAGACTCAATATTCTCAGGAATACCATGCAAACGAACCACATTCTGAAAAAACAGTGGAACCAAATCGGAGGAGGAAGGCAGCTTAGGCAAGGGCACCAAATGGACCATTTTGGAAAAACGATCACAAACCACCCAGATAACGGACATCTTCTGAGAGACTGGAAGATCCGAAATAAAATCCATGGAAATATGCGTCCAGGGCCTCTTCGGGACAGGCAAAGGCAAAAGCAATCCACTGGCATGAGAACAGCAAGGCTTGGCCCGAGCACAAATCCCACAGGACTGCACAAAGGAACGCACATCCCGCTACAAGGAAGGCCACCAAAAGGACCTAGCCACCAAATCCCTGGTACCAAAAATCCCAGGGTGACCCGCCAACACCGAAGAATGAACCTCGGAAATGACTCTACTGGTCCATCTATGATATGACCCCAATGGCAGAGGGTCTCAGAATTTATTACCAAGTCTGCAAACACAAAAAACCAGCTCATAGGGCAGTGGTAACTAGGCTGACCGTATACCTGAACCTAGCACCACAAATAGCAGCAGTCGGGGAACGTACCTACGATGGTTCTAGACGTCTCGCGCCAGCCGGAGAACTAACTAACCCTAGAAGGGAAAAGATAGACCTTTCTTGCCTCCAGAGAAAAGACCCCAAAAGTTGGATACAAGCCCCCAACAAATAATAACGGTGAGGTAAGAAGAAAAGACAAACGTAAGGATAAACTAGGTTTTTAGCAAAGAGAGGCCCACTGACTAATAGCAGAATATAGGAAGATGACTTATACGGTCAGCAAAAACCCTATCAAAATTTCCACGCGGAATATTCAAGAACCCCCGAACCGTCTAACGGCACGGGGGGAGAATATCAGCCCCCTAGAGCTTCCAGCTATATCAGGAATCACATTTAGTACAAGCTGGACAGAAATAAGAGCAAATGCAAATAACCAAAAAATAAGGAAGCAGGACTTAGCTTATTTTGCAAGAACCAGGACCAGCAGACAGGAGCAAACAGAAAGGAACTGATTACAACGATGCCAGGCACCAGACTGAAAATCCAGGAAGCTTAAATAGCAACACCCCTGGACTAACAAGCCAGGTGGGTGCCAAGCTAGAGAAAGAAGCTCAAAGTGTCATGTCGCTAGTGACCACAAGAGGGAGCAAAAAAGTCCAATTCACAACAGTCTATCCGGGACAAACAGTCTCTCCGGTGGACAACGATCAGGTCTATTGGCCTGAAATTCCTGCAGTACCCGTCGTAAATCAGGGGAGATGGCAGACAAAATCACCACTTCTTTGAGGACACCAGCTGGTTCAGAAACTCCCGGAGAGTCAGGCACAAAGCTCCTAGAAAGAGCATCAGCCTTCACGTTCTTCGAACCCGGAAGGTATGAAACCACGAAATTGAAACGAAAGAAAAACAGCGACCATCGAGCCTGTCTAGGATTCAGCCGCTTAGCAGACTCGAGATAAGTCAAATTCTTGTGATCCGTCAAGACCACCACACGATGTTTGGCTCCCTCAAGCCAATGTCGCCACTCCTCAAATGCCCACTTCATTGCCAACAACTCCCGATTACATCATAATTCCGCTCGGCAGGTGAAAACTTTCTTGAAAAGAAAGCACATGGCCTCATCACAGAGCCATCAGAGCTTCTCTGTGACAAGACAGCCCCTGCTCCAATCTCAGAAGCATCAACCTCGACCTGGAAGGGCAGAGAGAGACATCCGGCTGACGCAAGACAGGAGCTGAAGAGAACTGACGTTTGAGCTCCTGAAAGGTCTCCACGGCCGCAGGAGACCAATTCATCACATCAGAACCCTTCTTGGTCAAATCCGTCAAAGGCTTAACCACACTGGAAAAATTAGTGATGAAGCGACGGTAAAAATTAGCAAAACTCAAGAACTTCTGAAGACTCTTTACCGATGTAGGTTGAGTCCAGTCACAAATAGCCTGGACCTTGACTGGATCCATCTCAATGGTAGAAGGAGAAAAAATAAAGCCCAAAAAGGAAACCTTCTGGACTCCGAAGAGACATTTAGAGCCCTTCACAAACAAGGCATTGGCTCGCAGGACCTGAAATACCATCCTGACCTGCTTCACATGAGATTCCCAATCATCAGAAAAGACCAAAATATCATCCAGGTACACAATCATAAACCTATCCAGATACTCTCGGAAGATGTCGTGCATGAAGGACTGGAACACTGAAGGGGCATTAGAAAGCCCAAAAGGCATCACCAAGTACTCAAAATGGCCTTCAGGCGTATTAAATGCTGTTTTCCATTCATCGCCCTGCTTTATACGCACAAGATTATACGCTCCACGAAGATCTATCTTGGTGAACCAACTGGCCCCCCTAATCCGAGCAAACAGATCGGACAACAGTGGCAAAGGATACTGAAATTTGACCGTGATGTTATTTAGAAGGTGATAATCTATACAGGGTGTCAGAGAACCATCCTTCTTGGCCACAAAAAAGAACCCCGCACCCAAAGGGGACGAGGACGGGCGAATATGCCCCTTCTCCAAAGACTCCTTGATATAACTCCGCATAGCGGCATGTTCTGGTACAGACAAATTAAAAAGTCGTCCCTTAGGGAACTTACTACCAGGAATCAAATTTATGGCGCAATCACAATCCCTATGAGGAGGTAGGGCACTGGACTTGGGCTCATCAAATACATCCTGGTAGTCCGACAAAAATTCAGGGACTTCAGAAGAAGTAGAAGAAGCAATTGACACCAAAGGAGCATCGCCATGAATTCCCTGGCAACCCCAACTTGACACAGACATTGCTTTCCAATCCAGGACTGGATTATGAGCCTGCAGCCATGGCAGACCTTACACGACAACATCATGCAAATTATGTAACACAAGAAAGCGAATCACCTCCTGATGTGCAGGAGTCATGCACATGGTCACTTGAGCCCAGTACTGAGGTTTATTCTTGGCCAATGGCGTAGCATCAATTCCCTTTAGTGGAATAGGGAATTGCAAAGGCTCCAAGATAAAACCACAGCGCCTGGCAAAAGACAAATCCATCAAATTCAGGGCAGCACCTGAATCCACAAAAGCCATAACTGAGTAAGATGACAGAGAGCAAATCAAAGTAACAGACAAAATGAATTTAGGCTGTACAGTACCAATGGTGACAGACTTAGCAAAGTTTTTTGTGTGCTTAGAACAATCTGAGATAACATGAGCAGAATCACCACAGTAAAAGCACAACCCATTCTGACGTCTGTGATTTTGCCGTTCAATTCTGGTCAGAATCCTGTCACATTGCATAGACTCAGGCTTCTGCTCAGAAAATACCGCCAGATGGTGCACTGGTTTGCGCTCCCGCAAACGCCGATCAATCTGAATGGCCAAAGACATTGACTCATTCAGACCCGCAGGCGTGGGGAACCCCACCACAACATCCCTAATGGCCTCAGAAAGACCCTTTCTGAAAATCGCTGCCAGGGCACACTCATTCCATTGAGTGAGCACAGACCATTTCCTAAATTTCTGACAGTAAACCTCTGCTTCATCAAGACCCTGGGAGAGAGCCAGCAAAACCTTTTCTGCTTGGTCTACCAGATTAGGTTCCTCATAAAGCACTCCAAGCGCCAGAAAAATGCATCCACATTTTGCAATGCAGGATCTCCTGGCGCCAGAGAGAATGCCCAATCTTGAGGGTCACCACGCAACAAAGAAATAATAATTTTAACTTGCTGAACCGGATCACCAGAGGAACGAGGTCTCAGCGAAAGGAACAATTTGCAATTATTTTTAAAGTTCAAAAACCTAGATCTGTCTCCGGAGAACAGCTCAGGAATAGGTATCTTAGGCTCTGACATAGGACTGTGAACTACATAATCCTGAATGCCTTGTACCCTAGCAGTGAGATGATCCACACTAGAAGACAGACTCTGAAGGTCCATAGCTGCAGCTGAATTCTGAACCACCCAGAGATTAAGGGGAGGAGAGAGGCTAGACACACTGCAGAGGAAAAAAAAAATTGAACTCAGGATTTCTCTTATCCCTCTTTTGCGATGCATTAACTCTTTACTGGCCTGCTGTACTGTTATGATCCGGTGGTAGGATCACAAAACTGACCTGATAGGTAAACCTGAATAGTAGGACAAGCTCCGGGGATGTGGGAACTATACCGACCGCAATCCTGATCCTATCCACACACACTAAAGGCAGCCGTGGAGCGCTACCTAAAAACCTAGACGCCTCTTCACAGCCTAAGAAACTGGCTACCCCTAGAGAGAAAGCAAAGCCTCACTTGCCTCAGAGAAATAACCCCAAAGTTTAGACAGCCCCCCACAAATAATAACGGTGAGTTAAGGGAAAAATACAAACGTAGGAATGAAAAACAGGTTTAAGCAAATGAGGCCCGCTAACACTAAATAGACAGAAGAAAGCAAGGGATCTGTGCGGTCGGTACAAAAAACTATCAAAAACTATCCACGCAGAAAGTACAAGAACCCCCACACCGACTCACGATGTGAGGGGCGCACTCTGCACCCCAGAGCTACCAGCAAGCGAAAAATCACATATAAGCAAGCTGGACAGAACACATAATATACTGAGAAACATTTTCAAGGAAACAATGAGCAAAAAGAACTAGCAAGACTTAGCTTCTCAGAAAGAGACAGGTCACCAGGGAGATCCAGGAGAGGTCAGAACCAGTACTGAATACAACGACAGCAGGCAACAAGTAAAGGTCCAGGTGGAGTTAAATAGGAACCAGCATAGCAGGAAATGAGGCAGCTGAGCCCAGCTCCAGACCCGCAGTATCGCTAAAGGCCACCAGAGGGAGCCCAGACGGAATTCACAACAGGAGTCATATCATCGCCGGACCACCAAACACCCCCTGTGACCCCACTGCAGCAGCACTGCTGAAGCCTCCCCCTAGGTAAGCTGAATTTGGACTATAAGACAGACCCCATTTGACGCATTAATTTTTTTCCCCTACTTTTCTTCAGAAAATTTGATGTGCGTCTTATGGTCCGGTGTGTCTTATAGTCTGAAAAATACAGTATTTGCCATGCAATGATCATCTATGAAATTAAAAATATTAAAAATTGTCTCTTCAGGGAGGAAGATGACCAGAACTCTACTTTAGTGAACCTATCTCATGTTTTGCCCTGAGGAGTGGCAACCTCCGAAACACATCTGCAAATTGAGATTGTGGTTTGACTTTTATCCCGGGTCATGTGGCAAGGCTCATTAAAGGGTCAATATTGACTTTTAGGATTGCTACTTCTAATAGGTGGCACTAGAATTCAAGTCTTCTTCCTCTCTGAAGAGTCAATTTGCACATTTAATTTCCCAGAAGAACACTGCATGGCTTACAAGTCTCCTTATCCTGGCATGTTAGGTTTGCCACTCTCCACAAGAAGAAATGTTAGCCCTTAGACTTTGGTGGCAACTAAAACATATTCCCTTTAATGTAGCTTCACAACCTTTTTTTACTAGTACTTTCCTTGGAAGTGTTCAATTTCTGGCATGGATGTGAATTGCTTTATAAGGAAGTTTGCATCTGTAGTGACTGGTGCTCATAAATGGATGGAGTGTCACATGTGGGTCACAATGCACCAGCTGAATGTGCTGGTATAAAACTATTTTTTTCCACTATAATTCACTGCCTTGAAATTATGGAATTGTTGATCGACAGTACAGTAAATTCGCACATACGATTCTTGTGATCTTATTTATGCTGCCAATCCTTGTTTGTGCCAGAAACCGATATAATACTTGCTCATATCCTTCAGCCTAATAATAAAAAGCCACAGGTAATTCAGAAGATGAAGGATCTTTATAAAATACTTCCTTCCAATTTTTCACATAGCTTCATTTGCATCTTGGCCAGAATGATCATTTTCCCTTAGATAAATTAAAATATCATTGGTTTTGGTTTTCTGTGTCTCCATTGTATGCAGTCAAAGTGCAGTGACAGTGATAATCTGAGATCAAAAGATGAAATGTTTATTTAATACCAATGAGCAGACAATGAGCTACTGATGTCAGCAAATTAGGGAAATTTTATTCTGCAATCTATTCTATGCAAAATATCCATATCTTTCGGACCAACGGAAGACTGCTGATAAGTTTATTTACACACTTTAAAAGGTCTGCCAGTCTCAATTTATCAGTTGCTTTGGTGTGACAATTTATTCAGTGTTCTCGCTTACAAGCAAGGAGCTACATAGAAAGCATGATTGGTGATAACTCTTCTACTTCAATATGGTAGAACAGAGATAACGCGGTGCCCAAAAGCTCTATAGATGCCTTTTGTCTCTTTTGTCTATTTTCATTACTCTATCAGAATCTTCATTTAATGTAATCCAGAAAAAGCAAGGTAATTGCTTCACTTATCAGTTATCATCAAACTCACATATTTATCATGTCAAAATTATTTATGTGGATAGCTAAGCTCATTTTGCCTCACTTAGAAACCTTACAATTTGAATAAATGTTTTTTTCCCCCCTTTGGCAGATATTGTATATCATCAAAAATTTTCATTTACCATCTTTTATTACAGTCAGAATTTTTTTTATTTTTTTTATTTTTTTTTTTGTGAGTATGATGTCAAAAGACAGCCTGGCATAAGCCATTGCATAGAAATCTTCAGTTTGTAAAGTTTTGCCTAACATATAAATACCCGTATAATCACATTGTATAGTGCAGATGTCTGCAGATTCTCTCATACAAGAGAATCAGGCTTATTAACCAAATGACACAGTTTAATTGGAGTTTGATCATAGCGTGATAAGATTAGAAGATGGAGAAAAAAAATTCTACTTCTGCATTCTTTGAGTGCGTGGAAATCGGACAGATGTCATCAGAGTGCAGCCCGATGTTTCCCCACGCACTCATTGACTTGCATGGCTGAGTGAGATCCAAATATTGGATCAAACATGGGCATGCAGAGTTTTTTCCACAGGAAAAAAAAAATGGAGACATATACTGTACATGACCCCACAGACTAACGTTGGTCCGAGTACGACCTAACGTTTTGTCGGACCAGAATTAACTCATCTGCACCTGACCTTAGGCAAAGCACTCATGCCTTTAACGTTTCTGGCTACTACGTACACATAGGATATGGTACAAGATATACTAGACCAACATCAGACTGGCTTGCTTCTAGCCCAACATCAAAGGACTGTTCATTTAAGGATTATTTTAAAAAAAGCAGGATATTTATCATCATAAATGGGTAACACTGTAAAAATAAGCAACTTTACTTTTTGTCTCTTCTTTGAGTGCTTTTTTTTTTAAATTGTAAAGTTTACTGCTCATTGCTAAAGTTACCTACCACTGCTGCAGTGCATGAGAGGAGGCCAGTTTCCCATGCAAGGTCTGCACACATGCCAACTCTTTGTTATGGATGTCAATTTCAGTGGCCTTGCGCTCCTTCGATGCTGTCTGTATTTACAGCATCAGACAGTGCACAGTTCAGACCAGCAGCAAGACAATGCTCAGACCAGACGTAACAAGCCGGAAGGAGAGCGCACTGTCAGTGCACATTGACGTCACTTGCGGGGGCAGTGCTGGCCTCTGCACGCTGAGTATTCTTACAACATGCACTGAAAGAGCGCTTCCCTGTCGGCTCCTTAGTTTCAATCTGAGATGACAGGAGAGCGCACTGTCACATCGCATATTGCTCAGTGATAAGAATAAGAGCATATGTCAGAAATCTGGGGTGGAACATCACCAAACATTTCCCACAAACTTGGAAGCAAGTAATTATTCAATATGTCTTGGCATTGAGAAGTATTAAAACTTTCCCTACACTGACAATAAAGAACCTAGGTCAACCCCTGAAACGCAATCCTATTGCATTATCCCTTCACAGGTGGCACAATGCAGTAAGGCAGGCAACGTTCTCCTGGCATTCTCTTAATCTGGACTCGCCCATAAAACTGTCAGTAGAACAATGTGATTCATCACTCCACAGCATGCATTTCCACTGCATTGTGCTTGGTGATATGAATCCATGCTATGAAGCTACCATTTTTGTGTTGATATTGATTAAAACGATTTTTTGGAACTCTATAGATATTGAGTCAGTGGAGCATTTATGATTTATGTGCAACGTAGTTCAACACTCAGACCATGTGTAGTTACAGAGGTTACTTTTTGTGAAGAAAATGTTTTTTAAATACCAGCTCAGGAGCACGGACCCACTGTGTCCAAGAGTGTATAATCCAAAGAAGAGGAATATCCAGCTCCACTGAATCCGTGAAGATCAAGTTTCTTTATTTCTTTATTCACAAAACTTGTGACATAGAGGATACAAACTTCAGCACAGACCAAATAAGTGTGAATATCAATGTGTTTCTGGAGACTAAGCTCCCTTAATCATGACATTCCAAATAAAACATATGTCCCACTTAAATACCCCTGTCACAAGTTTTTGTGAATAAAGAAACTTTATCTTCACGGATTCGGTGGGGCTGGACATTCTTCTTCTTTGGGTTACTTTTTGTGGCCAAGTTTCTGTGGCTCCTAAATGCTTCTACTTTCAATACTAATCGCACTTAATGGAAAAAATATTTAGGAGAAATGAAGTGTCATAAACTGACTCATCTGATTTTGGGTCCATGCTTCTTTTTGGTAAGCTGCTCCTGTATTAATTGATTGTGATTATATTTATTGGCCTCTTTGGGACTCTAATTTCGTGTTTACACTATATCAGGCTGCACTTGCCAAATTTGCTTCTTATATTTTGCTCTACTCATAAGCATGTGATATATACAAATTGTGGCATTGTTATATGTGTTGCATGTGACTCCATTTCTCTGGTGCTGGTCTTGTCTTATTCCTATATTTTTATGGATTTATTTACTGTATATTCTAATAAAATTTGTACTTTTTTACTTAATCGATTCTATACTCCGTTTTTCCTCCTATTCTTATTTTGAGCCTTGCCACATGACTTAGGATAAAAGCCAAATCAGGATCTCAATTTGCAGACATGTGTTTTGGGGTGTTGCCTCTACTCAGTGCAAAGCATGAGATCTGATTTGGCTGAGTGAGAGGCCTATGACTGAGGTCTAATGGGTAGCCAATGTAAGGAGACTTATTAGCTGTGCAATTGCTCCTCTGGGAAAATAAATATACTAATTATCTCTTGAGTGAAAAAGAGGATTTGAACTCTAGAGCCACCTATTAGATGTAGCAATCCTACAAGTCATGGCATGTCAGGCATGTCACTCTCCACAAAAGAGAAATTATACCCCTTAGACCTTAGTCGGAAGCCTCTCATACTGCAAAATCAGAGCTCATGATTTGCACGGACCAGGGGCAACAACCCAAAACACGTGTCTGCAAATTGCGATTCTGGTTTGGCTTTTATCCTAAGTCTTATGACAAGGCTCATTAAAGGGTTTATATTGACTTTTAGGATTGCTACTTCTAATAGGTAGCACTAGAGTTCAAGTCCTCGTCCTATCTGAAGAGCTATAGTGTGCATATATAATTTCCCAGAGGAGCATTGCAAGGCCTTTAAGTCTCCTTCCACTGGCATTGCCAGGTTTGTCACTCTCCTCAAAAAGAAACGTTATCCCTATGAACTGACTTGTTACAATGTTGACTCCTATTGCAGGACGGTGCTTTTATCAATGAACTGTTTATAATGACCCATAGTTTCATGAATGTTAATAAAGACACCTGAATTCAGTGATTAAAAGGTGTTTTCCAATACTTTTGTACACCTACATGTTTATTTTTAAACCACTGCCTACACTACTAGATTTAATACTAGATACTACCACCATTATTGCACTTTTACATACTTTTTGTGCTATTTTACTACTTCCCTCCCAATAACAATTAAGTGAGAAGCATAGACAGAATATCTCTTACATGGATACATTTTTTTTCTTTTATAAAAACAGGACAGTTATAGTAATCACACGTTGAATTCAATTAAATAAAAGAAGCACCCAATAAACACAAATTAGTGGGTAGAAAAATGGTATTGATCCCAACCTAATCAAAACAAAATTAGACTTTTCTTGTGACAGTTGTAATTAATGGTTTTGTTAATTACTATAATTAAATCTCCTGTATTTATCTTTGTAATCTTCAACAGTTAAGAATCTCCACCTTGAATTTCCTGTTGAGTAATATGCATTAAACATGCAAAAAATAAATAAATAAAAGTTGACAAATCATTTCACCATTTCTTTTACATATGCTATAGGGCGTTTCTAGAGGAGACAATTTTTCATGAAAATCCATCAGTGAAAAAGTAATATAGAAAAGATGAATTATGTTGGGAAATAAGCCACTGTGAAGTTTCTCATCAATTACCAGCTACTCTCTCTATGGCTGTTTAAAAGAGACAACAATTTTACATGTCATTTTATGAATTATGATCAGACTCCTGAATTGTCATTAGTAGAAAAGAGTGCTAGATTAGTGAAGTCTTATAGGTTGTACTGACCACTCGCTGGGCATTAAGGTCAAGGATAATAATATAATATCAGACACAGACCTGTGAAACTCTGACATATAACAAAAAAAATGACAATTTAGCATTGTTAAAAAAATAAAGAAAAAGGAAAAGATAATTGTTTAAACTATTCTACATATAACTTTTCCCCAAAATATGATATTTTGGGGAACAAGGTCAAATATTTTGTATTATCAAAAGAAAAAAAAAATCCCCCCCCCAAAAAAAAGGTCAGTCTACACAGACCAACTTGGACACGATAGGATCGCCAATCGGAAAACTTTTACTTACTGGTAGTCACTTGGCTTTGTCTACCTTTGTAAAAGGGGCATTCAAAGGATGCACACTAATGAATGTGCAAAGTCTACAATTGGTCTCAGCAGAGCGAGTCCTGATAACACAGGAAGATGTATCACCGGGAACGATCAAACGTTCATTTCACTCGCTGAAGTTGCATTTTTCTCATTCATTGGATGATTGGCAGCCTGTTAACTAGCATTTTTAAATAACACCTGTTCATGATTATCTTGTAGTATAAATGCCCATTGAAAGAGCACTCACATCAAAGTTTTTATCATATTATTATATTACAATCATCAAATTATATATCACCGTGTACTTACAATTGCTCACTTTGCCTTTCTACCAGTTAGTTCTTCTCTTTTCCATTAGGTCAATGACATCACATGATTAAAAACAGACTAGCTGAATTCCACTAAGCTCATGTAGAAATAGGAGGTCAATTTTACCTGTGTGACTCATGAGTCACTGAAAAAGTCCCTGGCAGGGGGGATGAGGGCTCAGCTGGTCAGGAGTTGAAGAGGGGAATGATTTTACTACATAGAGCAGATAAAATAATAGAATTTACTGGGTAGAAAGATAAAATGAGCAATTGTAAGTACACAGTGCTATATAATATGATGGGAGTGCTTCTTTAAGGCAAAAATAGCTTCTGTATAGTAATACTGCTTTTTATCTTAAGGCGCCAATGCAAGCTAAGCAAAATTCAGGGTATGTGTATACAGAACAACTGATGTCACGATATAACCGCCAATCGGTAAACTCTTGCTGGTCAACAGACATTTGACTGCCTGTTTATACAGGCCGATCAAAGCAAATGATGCATACCAAGCAATCTATAGGCTGTAACTGTTCTGAGCAGTGCGACTTCTGTATACATAGGCTCAGTAACCGATATAGTTAAGCTCTTTGATAGCACAGTGAGAAATAATCTGCCTGCACTCCCATTCTCCATTCTGTAGATCACAGGTCACTTTGAACCTGGGGTCTACAGAACAGCAGAGTGATGGAATTGGAGAGACGCTGGAGCACACACAGGATGACACAGTCCCAGTGCGTTAACACCATAGGGTCCTGGATTGGGTGAATATATGATGGAGCACTCAGGGTATTGTGACAGGCAAAGGTGCACATGGGGTCATTATGACTTTCTAGGGGGAAAACATGAACACCGTTTTCTAAGGCACGTGCACAGGGAATTCATATTTTCTAGGGGGAATTTTACCATCTAGAGGACACAAATGAGGCATTTTATTTTGTAAGAGGCAAGTGGGGGGCAATATTATGTGGAGCAGAAGAAAAGTCCTGTTTTGTAACACACACAGCAGGTGCAATAGTAGAGACACCAACAGCATCAGCGGCTCAGCATTGGGCTATCAGTAGGATGAGGAGTTTGTGCTGCTTGGATGCAGATGGTGTTGGAAATATGAGATGTCAAATGTGTTTTGTTGTACTCTCTGTAGATGACTCATGGCTGAAAGAAGTTATCATGTCTGGAAAAGACGTGAAAAGTGAACGACTCCATCAGAAACAATGTCAGCTGCAAGTCGCTATCTATAACTGTACTGTAATCACTTACATGTTCTGCAGGACTGATATTTATCACTATACAGTCACCATATAGAGTGTTGGTCTTCAGTGTTGGTCTTCGTATACAGCTTTATTTTCAGACATTGCATGTTCACTTGCTGAGGTTCCCCTATACCTACTCTTCAGGAACGTCACCCTATTTATAATGAGGGTTTTTGGTTAGGGTCCCATTCGCTCTCCCTGGTTTGGCATGTTTTGCTCTTTCTGAGCTGAACCCAAAGTAATTCTCTTTGTTTAAATTTCGTCCTAGCACCACCCTTCACACGTGCAGTCCTTGTGCACATTCATGTCCCAGCATTCTAAAACAAAATGGCACCAGAGGCAATGCATGCTCATATTAACCTCTGGCGGTCTCTAGTAATATGGAACCGGTGGCCTCTCATGCACAGATTGGATTTGAGTTCAATGATGAGTAGTGTTGAGCATTCCGATACCGCAAGTATCGGGTATCGGCCGATACTTGCGGTATCGGAATTCCGATACCGAGTTCCGATACTTTTATGATATCGGAAATCGGAATCGGAAGTGTGCGGTGCGTATGGTTCCCAGGGTCTGGAGGAGAGGAGACTCTCCTTCAGGCCCTGGGATCCATATTCATGTATAAAATAAATAATAAAAAAAAAAAATATTGATATACTCACCCCTCCGGCGGCCCCTGCTCTTAGCGGTGCCTCCGTTCCTAAGAATGCAGGGGTGAAAGACCTTCGATGACGTTGCAGCTTGTGATTGGTCGCATGAGCGGTCACATGAGCGCTCACGCGACCAATCACAAGCCGCGACGTCATCGAAGGTCCTTCAGGCGCTCATTCTTAGGAACGGAGGCTGCTGGTTACAGAGGTTACTACCAGGGCGCGTCAGAGGGTGAGTATATCCCTATTTTTTATGTTTATTCTTTATTTTACACATGAATATGGATCCCAGGGCCTGAAGGAGAGTTTCCTCTCCTTCAGACCCTGGGAACCATCCAGGATACCTTCCGATACTTGTGTCCCATTGACTTGTATTGGTATCGGGTATCGGTATCGGCGATATCCGATATTTTTCGGATATCGGCCGATACTATCCGATACCAATACTTTCAAGTATCGGAAGGTATCGCTCAACACTAATGATGAGACAAAATCTTGATCTACGCCATTTTGCTGGAGACCATAAGGTTAATCTGGGCATGCATTGCCTTTTGCGCCATTTTGCTTGCTGTTGAACACACATGAAGTAGCCTATTTATTCGCTAAGTATCTTCATTTTTAAGTTTATCTTCTAAAGCAGTAATGCAGTTCCAATTTCATATATTCAATGTTTGCATACTATAGCTTTACAGAGTGCAGCTATAAAGGGAATCTGTCAGGTCCCCCATGCCCTCCAACCCAGCAGCATTCACCTATGTACGAGCAAATTCCCTGCCTATCCAGCCCTTTATAACATTATTGAGTGAAAACAAGGTATAAAATAATAATAAAAATAAAATAATGTCCCCATTTGCTATGCTAATGAGGACTTTGAATAGTCAATGGGGTATTATTATCCCAGACTAGTCTGCCCTCTTTCTATGTTATCACACCCCTGTGGGCGTGATAACATGATTTGCATGAGTGGCATCATTGCCACTCATGCAAATCTAACGCATGTGCGCCGCTCACTGTGGCAGTGTCGTTGCGTCTTTTAAGCCATGTGCATGCTTTCCGGCTTCAGAAGCGCGCACTGCCCCTGAGCAGAAGTGATCTTTTAAACTTCTGGTCATGTGCAGTGGGTGCCTCTGAAGCCGGAATGCATACACCTGGCTTCAGAGACACAGTGACGCTGCCAGAACGAGTGACGCACATGCGCTAGATTTGCATGAGCAATGATGACGCTGCTCATGCAAGTTATGTTATCATGCCCACAGGGGCATAATAGCATGTAAAGAAGTCAGACTAGTCTGGGGCAACTAACGCCCCATCAATAAGTCAAAGCCTTCATTAGCATATCAAATGGGGACATTATAAATGCAATTTTTTATACCTTGTTTTCACTTTATAACGGTATACAGGGCTGGTTAGGCAGATAATTTGCTCATGCATGAATGAATGCTGGTGAATGCTGCTGGGTTGGAGGGCATGGGGGACCTGACAAATTCTATTTAATTTGATAGATACATATAGCTCTCTTAGCTATATATATAGCTCTGTTCACATTTGTCCTCCTGTTTGGAAGTGACGGTCAGTCTTTTGATATACAGAATACTGACTAGGCTGCTGGACCAGGCGTCTAATAATTTATTCACTTATCTATAAACATGACTGCTGAAAAATGAGCTCTATTGAGTAGGAATCCAACATAAGAAAACCATCAGCTCTCTGTACCTGTATTGGGATTATTCAGGGTGCTCGGCAGCATAAGCAGATCTGTTATGACCCCAGTGGACAGGGTCTCAGAGGAACGTGTAAGTCTGCGAGATTCAAAAATCCAGCTCATAGGGCTGTGGTAACTGGGTTGACCAAATAGCTACTCCTAACGCCAACACTAGAAGTAGCCGGGGATCATGCCTACGGATCGCTAGATGACTCGCGCCAGCCGGAGAATCTAACTACCCCTAGGAGAAGAAAACAAAGACCTCTCTTGCCTCCAGAGAAAGGGACCCCAAAGCAAGATACAAGCCCCCCACAAATAATAACGGTGAGGTAAGAGGAAATGACAAACACAGAAATGAACCAGGTTCAGCAAAGAGAGGCCAGCTTACTAATAGCAGAATATAGCAAGATAACTTATCTGGTCAACAAAAACCCTATAAAAATCCACGCTGGAGATTCAAGAACCCCCGAACCGTCTAACGGTCCGGGGGGAGAACACCAGCCCCCTAGAGCTTCCAGCAAAGGTCAGGATACAGATTGGAACAAGCTGGACAAAAATACCAAACAAAACAAAAGCAAAAAGCACGGAAGCAGACTTAGCTAGAAATACAGGAACCAGGATCATAGGACAAGAGCACAACAGATTAGCTCTGATTTCAACGATGCCAGGCATTGAACTGAAGGTCCAGGGAGCTTATATAGCAACGCCCCTGAACTAACGGCCCAGGTGAGGATATAGGAAAAGACAGAAGCTCCAGAGTCAAATCACTAATGACCACTAGAGGGAGCAAAAAGCAAAATCACAACACAGATCATGTCAATATAATACAGTAAGAGAAAAGCCAGCCTTCCATCCTTCTTGAGAAACTCTATGTTCATCGTAACGTTAAAACCACTAAACACAGGTCAAACAATTGACGCGTTTTGGAAGTAAACTTCCTTATTCATAGCTTTTATTTCCGAAACGCGTCAGTTTGATGCCCTATAGTCAGTGGCTTTAACACGTATGGAATAAAGTTAAAATAAACAGAGTTTCTCAAGAAGGAAAGAGTGCTGGCTGTTGTGAATTGAACTTTTTGGCTCCCTCTTGTGGTCACTAGCGACATGACACTTTGATTTTCTTTCCCCAGCTTGGTACCCACCTGGTTCGTTAGTCCAGGGGTGTTGCTATTTAAACTCCCTGGATTCTCAGTCTGGTGCCTGGCATCGTTGTAATCAGTTCCTTTCTGTTTGCTCCTGTCTGCTGGTCCTGGTTCTTTGCAAAATAAGCTAAGTCCTGCTTCCTTATTTTTTGGTTATTTGCATTGCTCTTATTTTTGTCCAGCTTGTACTAAATGTGATTCCTGATATTGCTGGAAGCTCTAGGGGGCTGATATTCTCCCCCCGTGCCGTTAGACGGTTCGGGGGTTCTTGAATATTCAGCGTGGAAATTTTGATAGGGTTTTTGCTGACCGTATAAGTCATCTTCCTATATTCTGCTATTAGTCAGTGGGCCTCTCTTTGCTAAAACCTAGTTCATTCTTACGTTTGTCTTTTCTTCTTACCTCACCGTTATTATTTGTTGGGGGCTTGTATCCAACTTTTGGGGTCTTTTCTCTGGAGGCAAGAAAGGTCTATTGTTTCCCTTCTAGGGTTAGTTAGTTCTCCGGCTGGCGCGAGACGTCTAGAACCAACGTAGGTACGTTCCCCGGCTACTGCTATTTGTTGTGCTAGGATCAGTTAAACGGTCAGCCTAGTTACCACTGCCCTATGAGCTGTTTTTTTGTGTGTGCAGACTTGGTAATAACCTCTGAGACCCTCTGCCATTGGGGTCATAACAGTATGCCAGGCCGAAAGTAATACTTAATGCATTGCAGAAGTGGGATTATAAGAAAGGAAATTCTGAGTTTTTTTTTTTTTTCTTTCTTCCTCCCCTTTATCTCTGAGTGGCTTGAGCTTGCTGCAGACATGAATGTCCAGACTTTGATTACTAGTGTGGATCAGCTTGCTGCTCGTGTGCAGGGCATTCAAGATTTTGTTACTTGTAGTCCTATGTCAGAACCTAAAATACCTATTCCTGAACTGCTCTCTGGAGACCGATTTAAGTTTAGGAATTTCAGGAATAATTGTAAATTGTTTCTATCTCTGAGACCTCGTTCGTCTGGAGACTCAGCTCAGCAAGTAAATATTGTTATCTCTTTCTTGCGTTCTTGCGGGGCGACCCTCAGGATTGGGCCTTCTCGTTAGCGACAGGAGATCCGGCATTAGCAAATATTGATGCGTTTTTTCTGGCGCTCGGGTTGCTTTACGAGGAGCCCAATTTTGAAATTCAGGCAGAAAAAGCTTTGCTGGCTATCTCTCAGGGCCAGGATGAAGCTGAAGTGTATTGCCAAAAATTTCGGAAATGGTCCGTGCTTACTCAGTGGAATGAGTGTGCTCTGGTGGCAAATTTCAGAAATGGCCTTTCTGAAGCCATTAAGAATGTGATGGTGGGTTTCTCCATTCCTACAAGTCTGAATGTTTCCATGGCGCTGGCTATTCAAATTGACCGGCGTTTGCGGGAGCGCAAAACCGCTAATCCTCTGGTGGTGTTGTCTGAACAAACACCTGATTTAATGCAATGTGGTAGAATTCAGACTAGAAATGAACGGAAAAATCATAGACGTCAGAATGGGTTGTGTTTTTACTGTGGTGATCCTACACATGTTATATCAGCATGCTCTAAACGCTTAACAAAGGTGGCTAGTCCTGTCGCCATTGGTAATTTGCAACCTAAATTTATTTTGTCTGTGACTTTAATTTGCTCATTGTCTTCCTACCCTGTTATGGCGTTTGTGGATTCAGGTGCTGCCCTGAGTCTTATGGATTTTTCATTTGCCAAACGCTGTGGTTTTGTTCTTGAGCCGTTGGTAAATCCTATCCCTCTTAGAGGTATTGATGCTATGCCATTGGCGGAAAATAAGCCGCAGTTTTGGACACGGGTAACCATGTGCATGACTCCTGAACATCAGGAGGTGATTCGTTTTCTGGTTCTGCATAAAATGCATGATTTGGTCGTTTTGGGTCTACCATGGTTACAGACCCATAATCCAGTTTTGGATTGGAAGGCAATGTCTGTGTCAAGTTGGGGCTGTCAGGGAATTCATGGCGATTCCCCGCCGGTGTCTATTGCTTCCTCTACTCTTTTGGAAGTTCCTGAGTATTTGTCTGATTATCAGGATGTATTCAGCGAGTCCAGGTCCAGTGCTCTTCCTCCTCATAGGGACTGTGACTGCGCTATAGATTTGATTCCGGGTAGTAAATTTCCTAAGGGAAGATTATTTAATCTGTCTGTACCTGAGCATACCGCAATGCGTTCGTATATCAATGAGTCTCTGGAGAAGGGGCATATTCGTCCATCCTCTTCCCCTCTTGGTGCGGGATTCTTTTTTGTGGCCAAGAAGGACGGATCTTTGAGACCTTGTATAGACTATCGGCTTCTGAATAAAATCACTGTTAAATTTCAGTATCCTTTGCCTCTGTTGTCGGACTTGTTTGCCCGGATTAAGGGTGCCAAGTGGTTCACCAAGATAGATCTTCGTGGTGCGTACAACCTTGTGCGCATTAAGCAGGGAGATGAATGGAAAACTGCATTTAATACGCCCGAAGGTCATTTTGAGTACTTGGTGATGCCTTTTGGGCTCTCTAATGCCCCTTCAGTGTTTCAGTCGTTTATGCACGATATTTTCCGGAAGTACCTGGATAAATTTATGATCGTTTATCCGGATGATATTCTGTTTTTTTCTGATGATTGGGACTCCCATGTAAAGCAGGTCAGGATGGTGTTTCAGGTTTTGCGTGAGAATGCTTTGTTTGTCAAGGGCTCAAAGTGTCTCTTTGGAGTGCAGAAGGTTCCCTTTTTGGGTTTTATTTTCTCCCCTTCTGCGGTGGAGATAGACCCAGTCAAGGTCCGAGCTTTTCATGATTGGACTCAACCCACGTCAGTTAAGAGTCTTCAGAAGTTCTTGGGTTTTGCTAACTTCTACCGTTGTTTTATCGCTAACTTTTCTAGCGTTGTTAAACCTTTGACGGATATGACCAAGAAAGGTTCTGATGTTGCTAACTGGGCTCCTGCAGCCGTGGAAGCTTTCCAAGAGCTGAAGCGCCGGTTTACTTCGGCGCCTGTTTTGTGTCAGCCTGATGTCTCACTTCCTTTTCAGGTTGAAGTGGATGCTTCTGAGATCGGTGCAGGGGCCGTTTTGTCGCAGAGAGACCCTGGTTGCTCTATAATGAGACCAAGTGCTTTTTTTTCTAGGAAGTTTTCGCCTGCTGAGCGGAACTATGATGTTGGCAATCGAGAGTTGTTGGCCATGAAGTGGGCATTTGAGGAGTGGCGTCATTGGCTCGAGGGTGCTAAGCATCGTGTGGTGGTCTTGACTGATCACAAAAATCTGATGTATCTCGAGTCTGCTAAACGCCTGAATCCTAGACAGGCCCGTTGGTCATTGTTTTTCTCCCGTTTTGACTTTGTGGTCTCGTACCTACCGGGTTCAAAGAATGTGAAGGCTGATGCTCTTTCTAGGAGCTTTGTGCCTGACTCTCCTGGAGTCTCAGAGCCAGCTGGTATTCTTAAAGAGGGAGTTATCTTGTCGGCCATTTCTCCGGATTTGTGACGTGTGTTGCAGAGATTTCATGCTGGTAGACCTGACTCTTGTCCACCTGACAGACTGTTTGTTCCTGATAAATGGACCAGCAGAGTAATTTCCGAGGTTCATTCCTCGGTGTTGGCAGGGCATCCGGGGATTTTTGGCACCAGAGATTTGGTGGCTAGGTCCTTTTGGTGGCCTTCCTTGTCACGGGATGTGCGGTCGTTTGTGCAGTCCTGTGGGACTTGTGCTCGAGCAAAGCCTTGCTGTTCTCGTGCCAGCGGGTTGCTCTTGCCCTTGCCTGTCCCGAAGAGGCCTTGGACACACATTTCCATGGATTTCATTTCAGATCTTCCGGTGTCTCAGGGCATGTCTGTCATCTGGGTGGTATGTGATCGTTATTCCAAGATGGTCCATTTGGTGTCCTTGCCTAAGCTGCCTTCCTCTTCCGATCTGGTTCCTTTATTCTTTCAGAATGTGGTTCGTTTGCACGGCATTCCTGAGAATATCGTGTCTGACATAGGATCCCAGTTTGTTTCCAGGTTCTGGCGATCCTTTTGTGCTAAGATGGGCATTGATTTGTCGTTTTCATCTGCCTTTCATCCTCAGACTAATGGCCAAACTGAGCGAACAAATCAGACTCTAGAGGCTTATTTGAGGTGTTTTGTTTCTGCAGATCAGGATGATTGGGTGACCTTCTTGCCATTGGCTGAGTTTGCCCTTAATAATCGGGCTAGTTCCGCTACTTTGGTTTTGCCATTTTTCTGCAACTCTGGTTTTCATCCTCGTTTTTCCTCGGGACATGTTGAGCCCTCTGACTGTCCTGGGGTAGATTCTGTGGTGGATAGGTTGCAGCAGATTTGGAATCATGTGGTGGACAACTTAAAGTTGTCACAGGAGAAGGCTCAGCGTTTTGCCAACCGCCGCCACGGTGTGGGTCCCCGACTTCGCGTTGGGGATTTGGTGTGGCTGTCTTCTCGGTTTGTTCCTATGAAGGTCTCCTCTCCTAAATTTAAGCCTTGCTTCATCGGTCCTTATAAGATTTTGGAAATCCTTAATCCAGTGTCCTTTCGCTTGGATCTTCCGGTGTCGTTTGCCATTCACAACGTGTTCCATAGGTCTTTGTTGCGGCGGTACGTTGTGCCGGTGGTTCCTTCTGTTGAGCCTCCTGCTCCGGTGTTGGTTGAGGGCGAGTTGGAGTACGTAGTGGAGAAGATCTTGGATTCTCGTCTCTCCAGACGGAGGCTTCAGTATCTGGTCAAGTGGAAGGGCTATGGTCAGGAGGATAATTCCTGGGTGGTCGCCTCTGATGTTCATGCGGCCGATTTGGTTCGTGACTTTCACGCAGCTCATCCTGATCGCCCTGGTGGTCTTGGTGAGGGTTCGGTGACCCCTCCTTAAGGGGGGGGTACTGTTGTGAATTGAACTTTTTGGCTCCCTCTTGTGGTCACTAGCGACATGACACTTTGATTTTCTTTCCCCAGCTTGGTACCCACCTGGTTCGTTAGTCCAGGGGTGTTGCTATTTAAACTCCCTGGATTCTCAGTCTGGTGCCTGGCATCGTTGTAATCAGTTCCTTTCTGTTTGCTCCTGTCTGCTGGTCCTGGTTCTTTGCAAAATAAGCTAAGTCCTGCTTCCTTATTTTTTGGTTATTTGCATTGCTCTTATTTTTGTCCAGCTTGTACTAAATGTGATTCCTGATATTGCTGGAAGCTCTAGGGGGCTGATATTCTCCCCCCGTGCCGTTAGACGGTTCGGGGGTTCTTGAATATTCAGCGTGGAAATTTTGATAGGGTTTTTGCTGACCGTATAAGTCATCTTCCTATATTCTGCTATTAGTCAGTGGGCCTCTGTTATGACCCCAATGGCGAGGGTCTCAGAGGAACGTGGAAGTCTGCAGAATACAAAAATCCAGCTCATAGGGCAGTGGTAACTGGGTTGACCATATATCTACTCCTAACGCCAACACTAGAAGTAGCCGGGGATCATTCCTACGTTGATTCTAGATGACACGCGCCAGCCGGAGAATCTAGCTACCCCTAGTAGAGGAAAACAAAGACCTTTCTTGCCTCCAGAGAAGGGGACCCCAAAGCTGGATAGAAGCCCCCCACAAATAATGACGGTTAGGTAAGAGGAAATGACAAACACAGAAATGAACCAGGTTTAGCACAGAGAGGCCCGCTTACTGATAGCAGAATAAAGAAAGGTAACTTATATGGTCAACAAAAACCCTATCAAAATCCACACTGGAAATTCAAGAACCCCCGAACCGTCTAACGGTCCGGGGGGAGAACACCAGCCCCCTAGAGCTTCCAGCAAAGGTCAGGATATAGATTTGGAACAAGCTGGACAAAAATACAAAACCAAAACAAATAGCAAAAAGCAAAAGGCAGACTTAGCTGATATAACTGGAACCAGGATCAGTAGACAAGAGCACAGCAGACTAGCTCTGATAACTACGTTGCCAGGCATTGAACTGAAGGTCCAGGGAGCTTATATAGCAACACCCCTAACTAACGACCCCGGTGCGGATAAAAATAAATGACAGAAAAACCAGAGTCAAAAAACTAGTAACCACTAGAGGGAGCAAAAAGCAAATTCACAACAGTACCCCCCCCTTAGTGAGGGGTCACCGAACCCTCACCACGACCACCAGGGCGATCAGGATGAGCGGCATGAAAGGCACGAACTAAATCGGCCGCATGAACATCAGAGGCGACCACCCAGGAATTATCCTCCTGACCATAGCCCTTCCACTTGACCAGGTACTGAAGCCTCCGCCTGGAGAGGCGAGAATCCAAGATCTTCTCCACCACGTACTCCAACTCGCCCTCAACCAACACCGGAGCAGGAGGCTCAGCAGAAGGAACTACAGGCACAATGTACCGCCGCAACAAGGACCTATGAAATACATTGTGAATAGCAAACGACACAGGAAGATCCAGACGAAAAGATACAGGATTAAGGATTTCCAATATCTTGTAAGGCCCAATAAAACGAGGTTTAAATTTGGGAGAGGAGACCTTCATAGGAACAAAGCGGGAAGAAAGCCATACCAAATCCCCAACGCGTAGTCGGGGACCCACACCGCGGCGGCGGTTGGCAAAGCGCTCAGCCTTCTCCTGTGACAACTTCAAGTTGTCCACCACATGATTCCAGATCTGCTGCAACCTATCCACCACAGAATCCACCCCAGGACAGTCAGAAGGCTCCACATGACCCGAAGAAAAGCGAGGATGGAAACCAGAGTTGCAGAAAAAAGGCGAAACCAAGGTGGCGGAACTAGCCCGATTATTAAGGGCAAACTCAGCCAACGGCAAGAATGTCACCCAATCGTCCTGATCAGCAGAGACAAAACACCTCAAATAAGCCTCCAAAGTCTGATTGGTTCGCTCCGTCTGTCCATTAGTCTGAGGATGGAAAGCAGACGAAAACGACAAATCAATGCCCATCCTACTACAAAAGGATCGCCAGAACCTGGAAACGAACTGGGATCCTCTGTCTGACACAATATTCTCAGGGATGCCGTGCAAACGAACCACGTTCTGGAAAAACACAGGAACCAGATCGGAAGAGGAAGGCAGCTTAGGCAAAGGAACCAAATGGACCATCTTGGAGAAGCGATCACATATCACCCAGATAACGGACATGCCCTGAGATAGCGGAAGATCAGAAATGAAATCCATGGAGATATGTGTCCAAGGTCTCTTCGGGACAGGCAAGGGCAAGAGCAAACCGCTGGCACGAGAACAGCAAGGCTTAGCTCGAGCACAAGTCCCACAGGACTGCACAAATGACCGCACATCCCTTGACAAGGAAGGCCACCAAAAGGACCTGGCCACCAGATCTCTGGTGCCAAAAATTCCCGGGTGACCTGCCAACACCGAGGAATGAACCTCGGAAATGACTCTGCTGGTCCACTTATCCGGGACAAACAGTCTGTCAGGTGGACAAGACTCAGGCCTATCAGCCTGAAATCTCTGCAACACACGTCGCAGATCCGGAGAAATAGCTGACAAGATAACTCCATCTTTAAGAATACCAACAGGATCAGCGACTCCAGGAGCATCAGGCACAAAGCTCCTAGAAAGAGCATCGGCCTTCACATTCTTTATGGCTTCAGAAAGGCCATTTCTAAAATTAGCGGCCAGTGCACACTCGTTCCAATGTGTCAGCACGGACCATTTCCGAAATTTTTGGCAATACACTTCAGCCTCGTCCTGCCCCTGAGACATAGCCAGCAAGGCCTTTTCTGCCTGAATCTCAAGATTGGGTTCCTCATAAAGTAAACCGAGCGCCAGAAAAAACGCATCAAGATCAGCCAATGCCGGATCTCCTGGCGCCAGCGAAAAAGCCCAATCCTGAGGGTCGCCCCGTAAGAACGAAATAACAATTTTTACTTGCTGAGCAGAATCTCCAGATGAACAGGGTCTCAGGGACAAAAACAATTTACAATTATTCACGAAATTCCTAAACTTAAACCTGTCTCCGGAAAACAGTTCAGGAATCGGTATTTTAGGTTCTGACCTAGGATTTCTGATAACATAGTCTTGTATGCCCTGCACACGAGTAGCCAGCTGGTCCACACTTGTAATCAAGGTCTGGACATTCATGTCTGCAGCAAGCATAGCCACTCTGAGGTAAAGGGGAAGAAGAAAAAAAAAAAAAAAAAAACTCAGAATCTTCTTTCTTATAATCCCTCTTCTGCAATGCATTAAACATTTAATACTGGCCTGGCAAACTGTTATGACCCCAATGGCGAGGGTCTCAGAGGAACGTGGAAGTCTGCAGAATACAAAAATCCAGCTCATAGGGCAGTGGTAACTGGGTTGACCATATATCTACTCCTAACGCCAACACTAGAAGTAGCCGGGGATCATTCCTACGTTGATTCTAGATGACACGCGCCAGCCGGAGAATCTAGCTACCCCTAGTAGAGGAAAACAAAGACCTTTCTTGCCTCCAGAGAAGGGGACCCCAAAGCTGGATAGAAGCCCCCCACAAATAATGACGGTTAGGTAAGAGGAAATGACAAACACAGAAATGAACCAGGTTTAGCACAGAGAGGCCCGCTTACTGATAGCAGAATAAAGAAAGGTAACTTATATGGTCAACAAAAACCCTATCAAAATCCACACTGGAAATTCAAGAACCCCCGAACCGTCTAACGGTCCGGGGGGAGAACACCAGCCCCCTAGAGCTTCCAGCAAAGGTCAGGATATAGATTTGGAACAAGCTGGACAAAAATACAAAACCAAAACAAATAGCAAAAAGCAAAAGGCAGACTTAGCTGATATAACTGGAACCAGGATCAGTAGACAAGAGCACAGCAGACTAGCTCTGATAACTACGTTGCCAGGCATTGAACTGAAGGTCCAGGGAGCTTATATAGCAACACCCCTAACTAACGACCCAGGTGCGGATAAAAGGAATGACAGAAAAACCAGAGTCAAAAAACTAGTAACCACTAGAGGGAGCAAAAAGCAAATTCACAACAGGCCTCTCTTTGCTAAAACCTAGTTCATTCTTACGTTTGTCTTTTCTTCTTACCTCACCGTTATTATTTGTTGGGGGCTTGTATCCAACTTTTGGGGTCTTTTCTCTGGAGGCAAGAAAGGTCTATTGTTTCCCTTCTAGGGTTAGTTAGTTCTCCGGCTGGCGCGAGACGTCTAGAACCAACATAGGTACGTTCCCCGGCTACTGCTATTTGTTGTGCTAGGATCAGTTATACGGTCAGCCTAGTTACCACTGCCCTATGAGCTGGTTTTTTGTGTGTGCAGACTTGGTAATAACCTCTGAGACCCTCTGCCATTGGGGTCATAACAGCTGGCATTTCTATTGAGCAGGAAGATTCAGCTCTTTATGAAGCTCAGGGGCCAGAGTATAAAACCATTTTAGGATTTCTATATATATTTTTTTTAAATCACAATGTGGGAAATAAAAAGACTTAGAATTAAAGACACAATTTAAAGGATGGTTTTGGTATTTTCAGAAAAGAAAGTGGTTTGAAACTTATGGCAGATTGTGGGCAGTATTTTTTGTACATTTTGTTCAGCAGTAAATTAGTTTCTATGGCTAATCAAATGGCGCTTTTTAGTTTTGAGAGAATAATGTATTATCACTTTCAATGCTAAGAATTTGACTAATTAAAATAGATGTTCTCTTGTTCAAACTCCGCTAAAGCAGATCAATTGAATTGTGAACAAGCACTTAATTAATATTTGTTGTGCTTCTATAAAGGACTGCTATTATGTATTGTCATGGCAACCTCTAGTAGGCCTCAACCTACCTGTTGGAAAATAGAAACAGTATTAGGCAGTGGGTTACCACACCAGGCCTCTTTCTGGCCTTCAGGGAATTTGTACTAATTAGAATTAGTTGTCCTTCTACAGTCCGGCTTCTGACACAAATTGCATTCTGTTCCACATGATTTCACAGACAAAATAGCCTGTGCAGGGTTTGAAATGAATCAAGGCAATATGAAACATTTTATATAATTGGTCTGTACGTTAACATCTCAACTTATGCCTTCATAGTTGTTTCCGAGCCTTAAAATAATAGTTTTCCGTGTTGTTATTTACCGACTCCATGTGAAAATTTTTAATTTTAATGAAAAAAGAACGTTCGAGTGCCATTTAATCCTCTGACACAACTGCTTCTGGAACAAAATGGTGACCTTTGAAAACGATAGTTCTGAATGGACCCCGTGGTGAAATGAAACATACAAGCAGCTTTGAATGAAGACAAATCCTTATAAACACTCATAATAACAAAGAGCTCGATATCACCTCGGTAAAGATTTACGAAGTAAAGATGTTTATGTTCATAGTGTTGCTGCATAGATAGTTAAAGAAAAATTTTAAAAATGACCCAAAAATGAATTAAAAGCAGACTTGATTTAAGGAAGTAAGGATCAGTTGTGGGCAAAACACGTATAATCCAGGCAGTGTTCAGAGGAGCATAAAGATTTCTGATAAAAAGAAAAAACAAACTTGCTAAGAAAAATAGAGCTGCATGGATTTGCACAGATAAATATACAGTAGATGTAAAAAAAGATATATTGGTAAATAAGATGTTAAACCCGCTGTACCAATACTACTCACTTGGGAGCGATCTGAGGTATTACAGGAACCTTTCTTATTTAAAGTCCGGCTGCTTTATTGCAGTCCTCATAATCCACATTACCGGAAACTCAAATACAGCCCTTGTCCAGCCCAAAGTACAACATAAGGCATAAAATTCATACAATAGTGCTTGCTAGAGCAACAGGCTTAGGATTTAGCTTCTTAGTCCTTTAGCAAAGGTATTCATCCAGGAGGTCTGCACACCTCTATACACACAGACATGTGTGAGACAAATCTCTCTCAATTAGCACAAGGAACCACACCCAGGTGTGAAAATATGGTGAGCAGCATTCTCTCCCAACTCATTAGCTGCTCACAATCAATCTATCATGGCTGATTAACCCCTTTTATTCCGAAATGTACTAAAGCATTACTTCAAGTTTATCTCCCAACCACTAGTTGTCCAACATCCACCTTACACCACATTTATTTAACTTTGACAGTCGTCTGGGTTTGGAAAAATACCATAAGTTTGGAAACTTCCCTGCTACTGGTGTGCATAATGCTGTTCATAATAAATCAACTTTTATCCCTTCACACCTTGGGATGTTCCGTTTTTTGCATTTTCGCTTTTTGCTCCCCTTCTTCCCAACGCGATAACTTTTTTATTTTTCCATCAATATGGCAGTGTGGGCTTGATTTTTTGCAGGATGAGTTGTACTTTTGAACGGCACCATTGGTTTTACCATATAGTGTACTGGAAAACGGAAAAAAAAATTCCAGGTGCGGCGAAATTGCAAAAAAAAATGAAAGCCCACAATTGTTTTTTTGGATTTTTCTTTATCATGTTCACTAAATGCTAAAACTGACCTGCCATTATGATTCTCCATGTCATTATGAGCTTGAAGATGCCAAACATGCATATGTTCTTTTTTATTTAAGTAGTGAAGAAAACTACAAAATTTGAAGAAAAAAAAATGGTGCCATTTTCCAAGAGTCTCAATTTTTCGGGGTCTGGGTGACGGCTTAATTTTCGTGCACCAAGCTGATGTTTTTAGCAATACCATTTTGGGCTAGATACAATCTTTTGATCTCCCGTTATTGCATTTTTTTACAATATTGAGGTGACCAAAAAAATGTAACTCTGGTGTTTTGATTTCTTTTCTCATTGCGCCGTTTACCGATCTAATTAATTATTTTTATACTTTTAAAGCAGTGATACCAAATATGTGTATTTTGGATTTTTTTATGGTTTTACTTTGCTGGGACAAAAGGGAGGAGATTTGTTTTTATATTTGTTACATTTTTTAAAATATTTTTTAAAGCTTTTTTTTTTATTCTGCACTTGCTTCAATTGTCTCCTTAGTTGACTTCAAGCTGCAATATTTGGCCCTGTTATGTGTAGCAGAAATGATCATTTGCGATGAATGAAGGCCACGGGATGGCATTCATGGCAGATCAGCAATGACTTGCACAGGGGTCTCCTGCAGACCCTCGGTTGTCATGTCAACCCATTAGCACCCTGCCATCATGTGACAGGGGTGCCGATGGGTGGGGTTTGTGATGTTGTGATGTGCTTCCAGCACGTGCATGCTAAATGCCATTTTCAGAGATTGAGAGCGGCATTTAGCTTGTTAACATGGATTGCGATTCCACCCAAGCAGTTAGGGGTCCATAACAGCTAATCAAATCAGATGTTATGTGCCTGGAAAAATGCGGGCTACGTGCCAGTGTCTGCATCAAAGAGGGGAAGGTGACCTATGATGTACCTGTATGTCATAGATTGTAAGAGGTTTAATGGTATATTTTAATGAAACAAGTAGAGGACATACCCAGTGAATTAGAGTTAGCTTGAGACACATGCCATCTCATCTGGAGCCAACCACTGAGCTCCTGTAGACCAATAGACAGAATGAAGGAACTGCAGACCTAAAGGCATTTAGAGATGTTTCAAATAGGATTTATTGTCAGTATTTCATATCTATTGGTTACACCCTGGTATGTACAGTATTATATTAACATTTTGGATGTAGGGCCCTAATCAGATGAACCCTTTGCAAGCCTTGATACAGCTGGATCCTGGTTGTCCTGTTTGGGTTAATTACACCAAATGGCCTGGACCCCTTTCGACCTACATGCATTGAACAGAGCTCAAACGTCTGATGAAGGTTCTTCACCGGAAACGCTAAGGTAATACTGTACTTACTGCAGTGTAACCAGTGGATATTAACCCCTTCACCCCCAAGGGTGGTTTGCACGTTAATGACCGGGCCAATTTTTACAATTCTGACCACTGTCCCTTTATGAGGTTATAACTCTGGAACGCTTCAACGGATCTTGGCGATTCTGACACTGTTTTCTCGCGACATATTGTACTTCATGATAGTGGTAAAATTTCTTCGATATAAATTGCGTTTATTTGTGAAAAAAACGAATATTTGGCGAACATTTTGAAAATTTCGCAATTTTCCAACTTTTAATTTTTATGCCCTTAAATCACAGACATATGTCACGCAAAATACTTAATAAGTAACATTTCCCACATGTCTACTTTACATCAGCACAATTTTGGAACCAAAATTTTTTTTTGTGACGGAGTTATAAGGGTTAAAAGTTGACCAGCAATTTCTCATTTTTACAACACCATTTTTTTTTAGGGACCACATCTCATTTGAAGTCATTTTGAGGGGTCTATATGATAGAAAATACCCAAGTGTGACACCATTCTAAAAACTGCACCCATCAAGGTACTCAAAACCACTTTCAAGAAGTTTATTAACCCTTCAGGTATTTCACAGGAATTTTTGGAATGTTTAAATAAAAATGAACATTTAACTTTTTTTCACACAAAATTTATTTCAGATCCAATTTGTTTTATTTTACCAAGGGTAACAGGAGAAAATAGACCCCAAAATTTGTTGTACAATTTGTCCTGAGTATGCTGATACCCCATATGTGGGGGTAATCCACTGTTTGGGCGCATGGCAGAGCTCGGAAGGAAAGGAGCGCCATTTTACTTTTCAATGCAAAATTGACTGGAATTGAGATGGGACGCCATGTTGCATTTGGAGAGCCCCTGATGTGCCTAAACATTGAAACCCCCCACAAGTGACACCATTTTGGAAAGTAGACCCCCTAAGGAACTTATCTAGATGTGTGGTGAGCACTTTGACCCAACAAGTGCTTCACAGAAGTGTATAATGCAGAGCGGTAAAAATAAAAAATCATATTTTTTCACAAAAATGATCTTTTCACCCCCAATTTTTTATTTTCCCAAGGGTAAGAGAAGAAATTGGACCCCAAAAATTGTTGTGCAATTTGTCCTGAGTACGCTGATACCCCATATGTGGGTGTAAACCATTGTTTGGGCGCAGGGCAGAGCTCGGAAGGGAAGGAGCGCCATTTGACTTTTCAATGCAAAATTGACTGGAATTGAGATGGGACGCCATGTTGCATTTGGAGAGCCCCTGATGTGCCTAAACATTGAAACCCCCCACAAGTGACACCATTTTGGAAAGTAGACCCCCTAAGGAACTTATCTAGATGTGTGGTGAGCACTTTGACCCAACAAGTGCTTCACAGAAGTTTATAATGCAGAGCCGTAAAAATAAAAAATCATATTTTTTCACAAAAATGATCTTTTCGCCCCCAATTTTTTATTTTCCCAAGGGTAAGAGAAGAAATTGGACCCCAAAAATTGTTGTGCAATTTGTCCTGAGTACGCTGATACCCCATATGTGGGTGTAAACCATTGTTTGGGCGCAGGGCAGAGCTCGGAAGGGAACGAGCGCCATTTGACTTTTCAATGCAAAATTGACTGGAATTGAGATGGGACGTCATGTTGCGTTTGGAGAGCTCCTGATGTGCCTAAACATTGAAACCCCCCACAAGTGACACCATTTTGGAAAGTAGACCCCCTAAGGAACTTATCTAGATGTGTGGTGAGAACTTTGAACCCCCAAGTGTTTCACTACAGTTTATAACGCAGAGCCGTGAAAATAAAAATTATTTTTTTTTTTACAAAATTGATTTTTTTAGCCCCCAGTTTTGTATTTTCACAAGGGTATCAGGATAAATTGGACCCAAAAAGTTGTTGTCTAATTTGTCCTGAGTATGCTGATACCCCATATGTGGGGGGGAACCACTGTTTGGGCGCATGACAGAGCTCGGAAGGGAAGGAGCGCCATTTGGAATGCAGACTTAAATGGATTGGTCTGCAGGCGTCACGTTGCATTTGCAGAGCCCCTGATGTACGCAAACAGTACAAACCCCCCACAAGTGACCCCATATCGGAAATTAGACCCCCCAAGGAACTTATCTAGATGTGTTGTGAGAACTTTGAACCCCCAAGTGTTTCACTACAGTTTACAACGCAGAGCCGTGAAAATAAAAAATCCTTTTTTTCCCACAAAACTTATTTTTTGGCCCCCAGTTTTGTATTTTCCCAAGGGTAGCAGGAGAAATTGGACCCCAAAAGATGATGTCCAATTTGTCCTGAGTACGCTGATACCCCATATGTTGGGGTAAACCCCTGTTTGGGCACACGGGAGAGCTCGGAAGGGAAGGAGCACTGTTTTCCTTTTTCAACGCAGAATTGGCTGGAATTCAGATCGGATGCCATATCCCGTTTGGAAAGCCCCTGATGTGCCTAAACAGTGGAAACCCCCCAATTATAACTGAAACCCTAATCCAAACACACCCCTTACCCTAATCCCAACAGTAACCCTAACCACTCCTCTAACCCAGACACACCCAACCCTATTCCCAACCGTAAATGTAATCCAAACCCTAACCCTATCTTTAGACCCAACCCTAACTGTAGCCCCAACGCTAGCCCTAACCCTTGCCCTAACCCTAGCCCTAACTCTAGTCCTAACTCTAGCCCTAACCCTAACCCTAATGGGAAAATGGAAATAAATACATTTTTTAATTTTTTTATTTTTCCCTAACTAAGGGGGTGATGAAGGGGGGTTTGATTTACTTTTATAGCGGGTTTTTTAGCGGATTTTTATGATTGGCAGCCGTCACACACTGAAAGACGCTTTTCATTGCAAAAAATATTTTTTGCGTTACCACATTTTGAGAGCTGTAATTTTTCCATATTTGAGTCCACAGAGTCATGTGAGATCTTGTTTTTTGCGGGATGCGTTGACGTTTTTATTGGTAACATTTTCGGACACGTGACATTTTTTGATCGCTTTTTATTCCGATTTTTGTGAGGCAGAGTGATCAAAAACCAGCTATTCATGAATTTCTTTTTGGGGAGGCGTTTATACCGTTCCGCGTTTGGTAAAATTGATAAAGCAGTTTTATTCGTCGGGTCAGTACGATTACAGCGATATCTCATTTATATCATTTTTTTATGTTTTGGCGCTTTTATGCGATAAAAACTATTTTATAGAAAAAATAATTATTTTGGTATCGCTTTATTCTCAGGACTATAACTTTATTATTTTTTTGCTGATGATGCTGTTTGGCGGCTCGTTTTTTGCGGGACAAGATGACGTTTTCAGCGGTACCATGGTTATTTATATCAGTCTTTTTGATCGCGTGTTATTCCACTTTTTGTTCGGCGGTATGATAATAAAGCGTTGTTTTTTGCCTCGTTTTTTTTTTTTTTTTCTTACGGCGTTTACTGAAGGGGTTAACTAGTGGGCCAGTTTTATAGGCCGGGTCGTTACGGACGTGGCAATACTAAATATGTGTACTTTTATTGTTTTCTTTATTTTATTTAGATAAAGAAATGTATTTATGGGAATAATATTTTTTTTTTTTCATTATTTTGGAATATTTTTTTTTTTTTTTTTTTTTTACACATTTGGAAATTTTTTTTTTTACTTTTTTACTTTGCCCCAGGGGGGGACAATACAGATCGGTGATCTGTCAGTTTGCATAGCACTCTGACAGATCACCGATCTGCGAGAAATGCAGGCTGCTTCACAGTGCCTGCTCTGAGCAGGCTTCTGTGACGCCACCTCCCTCCCTGCAGGACCCGGATCCGCGGCCATCTTGGATCCGGGTCTGGAGCAGGCAGGGAGGGAGGTAAGACCCTCGCAGCAACGCGATCACATCGCGTTGCTGCGGGGGGCTCAGGGAAGCCCGCAGGGAGCCCCCTCCCTGCGCGATGCTTCCCTGCACCGCCGGCACATCGCGATCATGTTTGATCGCGGTGTGCCGGGGGTTAATGTGCCGGGGGCGGTCCGTGACCGCTCCTGGCACATAGTGCCGGATGTCAGCTGCGATATGCAGCTGACACCCGGCCGTGATCGGCCGCGCTCCCCCCGTGAGCGCGGCCGATCGCGTATGACGTACTATTCCGTCCTTGGGAAGTAGGGCCCACCCCACATGGACGGAATAGTACGTCTAATGACAGAAAGGGGTTAAATACTGACAATAAATCCTATTTAAAGCATGTCCAAGCCTTTAGGTGTGCAGTTCCTCTGCATATTAATAGTATATTTCAATGACTGGGAAAGATTAGAACATGTGGATCAAATGATGGGCAAATAGCTCACCAACAATCTTGTCAGGAGAATCATCTGACTTTTAATAGGGTTATAAAAAGAGATTAAAGGGCAATCATCATTTGAAGTTTTGAATATATTTCATGGGTGGAAAAGTGCTTCTTAGTGTTGGGGGGTCTGAGTTCTAACATCAGTTGCTCCACAAAAAACACTGAAGTACAGTGGACATTGCACAGATTGGTGTATGGGATCAATAGCAAGTTTAATATATACCACCACTCAGAGTGGTATACACTGTGTGCAGAATTATGAGGCAAGTTGTATTTTCATCACATGACACTTTTTATATATGTTGTCCTACTCCAAGCTGCTCAGGCTTGAGAGCCAACTACCAATTAAGTAAATCCGGTGATGTGCATCTCTGTAATGAGGAGGGGTGTTGTCTAATGACATCAAAACCCTATATAAGGTATGCTTAATTATTAGACAACTTCCTTTCCTTTGGCAAAATGGGTCAGAAAAGAGATTTGACGGGCTCTGTAAAGTCCAAAATTGTGAGATGTCTTGCAGAGGGATCCAGCAGTCTTGAAATTGCCAAACTTTTGAAGCGTGATCACCGAACAATCATGCGTTCATGGCAAATCGCCAACAGGGTTGCAAGAAGTGTGTTGGGCAAAAAAGGCGCAAAATAACTGCCCATGAATTCAGGAAAATCAAGCGTGAAGCTGCCAAGATGCCATTTGCCACCAGTTTTGTCATATTTCAGAGCTGCAACGTTACTGGAGTAAGAAAAAGCACAAGGTATGCGATACTCAGGGACATGGCCATGGTAAGGAAGGCTGAAAAACAACCACCTCTGAACAAGAAACATAAGATAAAACATCAAGACTGGGCCAAGAAATATCTTAAGACTGACTTTTCAAAGGTTTTATGAACAGATGAAGTGAGAGTGACTCTTGATGGGCCAGAGATTAAATTCAAGGGAAAAGAAAGCAGTCACTGGGGAGCGCTGTTAGGGTCACAGTTAAAATTAAAATTAAAAACAAAGAGTCCACCCCAGCTCCAGCCGTTAACCTTCTAGGAGGATACAAAATGCAGTAAAAAATAGTAATAACGGTCCTAGGAGCGCTGGAAATGAGACCAAAACAAGGATTTTAGTGTTGAACCACAACACGTTTCAATGGTTAAACCGTCATCATCAGGTGAAACTTCCACCTGATGAAGACGGTTTAACCGTTGAAACGCGTTGTGGTTCAACATTAAAATCCTTGTTTTGGTCTCATTTCCAGCGCTCCTAGGACCATTATTACTATTTTTTACTGCATCTTGATGGGCCAGAGGCTGGATCAGTAAAGGTCAGAGAGCTCCACTCCAACTCAGATGCCAGCAAGGTGGAGGTGGGGTACTGGTATGGGCTGGTATCATCAAAGATGAACTTGTGGGACCTTTTTGGGTTGAGGATGGAGTGAAGCTCAACTCCCAGACCTACTGCCAGCTTCTGGAAGACAACTTCTTCAAGCAGTGGTACAGGAAGAAGTCAGTATTGTTCAAGAAAAACATGATTTTCATGCAGGACAATGCTCCATCACATGCCTCCAACTACTACACAGCGGGGCTGGCCAGTAAAGGTCTCAAAGAAGGAAAAATAATGACAAGGCCCCCTTGTTCACCTGATCTGAACCCCATAGAGAACCTGTGGTCCCTCATAAAATGTGAGATCTAGAGGGAGGGAAAACAGTACACCTCTTGGAACAGTGTCTGGGAGGTGGTGGCTGCTGCACGCAATGTTGATCGTAAACAGATCAAGCAACTGACAGAATCTATGGATAGAAGGCTGTTGAGTGTCATCATAAAGAAAGGTGGCTTTATTGGTCACAAATTTTTTTGGGTTTTGTTTTTGAATGTCAGAAATGTTTATTTCTAAATTTTGTGCAGTTATATTGGTTTACCTGTTGAAAATAAACAAGTGAGAGGGGAATATTGTTAATATATGAGATGGGAATATATTTGGTTTTTATTAAGTTGCCTAATAATTCTGCACAGTAAATAGTTACCTGCACAAACAGATATCCTCCCAAGGTAGCCAAATCTAAAAAAAATCCACTCCAACTTCCAAAAATATTAAGCTTTGATATTTATGAGTCTTTTGGGTTGATTGAGAACATGTCACGGGAGAACTGGGTAGACTAAGGTTGGTTACCCGGGCCCCTGCGATATCCCTCAGGCTTGGGTAACCCTGTCTGTCCCATTCCCAGAAGTTACACTAAAGGTATGCATGTCTGGGCCGTCAGGCCTGACCCTGACTCCTGTTTCAGCCCTAAGCTGAAACCACCACTTGCCACCCAGTGAAGAGACCACACACCAAACCCCACAGAAAGCACAGACAGGGAAAACTGCAAAACGCACCACGCCGCAGACACACAGGAATCCACTATAATGTGCACAGGGCAAAACAAATACAAATAGGAAGGAGGAATATGACAAAGAAGGATAATACAAAGGATTATACACCACCAGATACGATATTCCTACATCGAGACCACCACTCCAGACCGGAATCACCAGGCATAAAGCAAAAGCTATAATCGGAGATGCCCAAAGTCCAGCGCGACTATTTAAAGGCCGTGGGCGTGACCCAGCCTCCAACCTGATTACCAGCTAGATTAACCCCGAGCAAGCTGGATAAAATCTAGCCGACGCCACTGAGCGTGTAGTGGACGTAAGTGGAATTACTGCTGTCTGTCGGATGCCCTAGTGTGAACAGTGTCTGACATGACAGTACCCCGCCTTCTACGAGGGACCCCAGGGCCCTCACGACTTATAGGACCCGGCTTGTCCAGATGGCGGCAGTGAAACATACTGACCAGCCGGACCACATGTATGTCCGAGGCTGGTACCCAGGACCTCTCTTCCGGCCCATAACCACGCCAGTGTACCAGGTACTGTAATGTGCAGCCCACTACATGAGAGTCAACCACCTTGGAGACTTCAAACTCCAAATTGCCATCCACCAAGACTGGAGGTGGCATAGATGCCGTTTCCACAGAACCCACCACCTTTTTTAATAACGATCTGTGGAACACGTTGTGTATTTTATATACCGTAGGGAGCGCCAAACGGTAGGCTACCAGGTTAATGATGGCGGCAACCCTAAATGGACCAATAAACCTTGGACCCAATTTCAAGGATGGAATCTTGAGTTTTATGTTTTTTGTGGACAACCACACCCAGTCACCCACACTCAGGTCCGGACCTGTCACAGGTTTACTGTCAGCCACTCGTTTGAACCTTGCACCTACGCTTAGCAAAACGCTGTTTCACTCTCCTCCAAACGGATGACAGTTGTGCTCCTAACTGGTCCTCCTCTGGGACGCCAGTAGAGCCCCCCTGATGCAGAGTACAAAACTGAGGATGGAGCCCGTAAACACAAAAGAACGGGGACTCCCCAGACAATTCCTGACGGTGATTATTTATAGCAAACTCAGCCAAAGGAAGGAACGTCGACCACTCCTCCTGATTGTCAGAAACAAAACAGCGTAAGTACTGCTCCAAATTCGGGTTCATACACTCGGTCTGACCATTTGACTGAGGATGAAACGCAGAAGAATGCGACAACTTGATCCCCAGCCGTGAGCAAAAAGCTTTCCAAAACTTTGCCACAAACTGAGTACCCCTATCAGACACGATGTCAGATGGGACCCCGTGAAGTCTGACCACCTCCTGCACAAAAACCTGAGCCAGAGTCTTAGCGTTAGGCAATGAAGGCAAAGACACAAAGTGCGACATCTTTGAGAACCGATCAACAACCACCAGAATGACCGTGTTCCCAGCAGAAGAGGGCAAATCTGTGATAAAATCCATGGAAATCTCCGTCCATGGCCTACTTGGTACCCTGAGAGGATGTAGTGTACCAGCAGGACGAGAGCGGGATGTCTTAGCCCTAGCGCACGTGGTACATGCTGATACGTATGAGACCTCGTCCTGTCGGATTTTGGGCCACCAAAACCGACATGACACCAACTCCATGGTACCCCTAACCCCTGGATGGCCAGCCAGGACAGCATCATGATGCTCACCCAACACCTTTAGGCGAAGATGGAGTGGTACAAACAATTTGTTAATGGGAAGCTCTGGTGGTACCTCCACCTGAGCCTCGGCAATCTCAGCCTCAACCTTGGTCGTGAGAGCCAAGACCACTACACCCTTTTGGAGGATGGGTACCGGATTTTCCCGAGGTTCTCCCCCCGGAAAACACCTGGACAAAGCATCCGCCTTAGTGTTCTTAGACCCAGGTTGGTACGTAACAAAAAAGTTGAACCATGTGAAAAACAATGCCCAGCGAGCCTGCCTGGCTGACTCCAAATACAGCAGATTTTTATGATCGGTGATAACTGTAACCTGATGGACCGACCCCTCCAAAAAGTGTCGCCATTCCTCAAAAGCCAACTTGATAGCCAACAACTCCCTGTTGCTGATATAGTAATTACGTTCGGAAGATGACAGCTTCTTGGAAAAGTAGGCGCAAGGACGCAACTCGCCCAAGGATGAGCCTTGTGACAGCACCGCCCCCACTCCAACCTCAGACGCATCGACTTCCATGGTAAATGGTTTTGATACGTCCGGTTGCACCAGAATGGGGGCCGAAGCAAACTGTTCTTCAGAAATTCAAATGCGCGCACAGCAGCCTGGGGCCAGGCAGAGAAATTGGTACCCTTTTTCGTCATGTCAGTAAGCGGTTTAGCAATGGTAGAAAAATCTTTGATAAACTTTCTATAATAGTTGGAAAACCCAAGGAACCGCTGGAGTGCTTTTAGGTTATCAGGCCGTTCCCAATGCAGCACCGCTTGCACCTTAGCGGCGTCCATTTTAAACCCTGAAGCAGACACAATATAACCCAAGAAAGGCAACTCCTGAACAAAAAATACACATTTCTCAAGTTTTGCATAGAGCTTATTTTCCCTGAGAAGCTGTAACACCTGCCTCACATGCTCTAAATGAGTATCACGGTCGCATGAATAAATGAGAATGTCATCTAGGTACACAATAACGAATTTCCCCAGAACATGCGAGAATACATCATTTATGAAATGTTGAAAAACTTCAGGCGCGTTTGTCAACCCAAATGGCATCACCAAATTTTCAAAATGACCCTCAGGAGTATTAAAAGCCGTCTTCCACTCATCACCTTGACGGACTCTTATGAGATTGTAAGCCCCCCTGAGTAGTGTTGAGCGATACCGTCCGAAACTTGAAAGTATCGGTATCGGAAAGTATCGGCCGATACCGGCAAAGTATCGGATCTAATCCGATACCGATACCCGATACCAATACAAGTCAATGGGACTCAAGTATCGGACGGTATCCCTGATGGTTCCCAGGGTCTGAAGGAGAGGAAACTCTCCTTCAGGCCCTGGGATCCATATTAATGTGTAAAATAAAGAATTAAAATAAAAAATATTGATATACTCACCTCTCCGACGCAACCTGCACCTTATCGAGGGAACCGGCAGCCTTCTTTGCTTAAAATGCGCGCGTTTACTGCCTTCCGTGACGTCCTAGAATTAGGCATTCAGGACCTGAAAATTACGTCAAGGCTTGTTGTGATTTGTCGCGTCGCGGTCACATGGGTGGCACGCGACCAATCAGAAGCCGTGACGTCACGGAAGGCAGTAAACGCGCGCATTTTAAGCAAAAAAGGCTGCCGGTTACTACCAGGGCGCGTCAGAGGGTGAGTATATCCCTATTTTTTATTTTAATTCTTTATTTTTTACATGGATATGGATCCCAGGGCCTGAAGGAGAGTTTCCTCTCCTTCAGACCCTGGGAACCATACACTGGGAACTTCTGATTCCGATTCCCGATACCACAAAAGTATCGGATCTCGATATCGGAATTCCGATACAGCAAATATCGGCTGATACCCGATAATTGCGGTATCGGAATGCTCAACACTACCCCTGAGGTCAAGCTTGGAAAACCACTTAGCACCAGCCACCTGGTTGAACAAATCAGGTATCAGTGGCATAGGGTATGGATCACGAACCGTAATCTGGTTTAACTCCCTGAAATCCAGACACGGGCATAGTCCGCATCTTTCTTTTTAACCCTAGAACACGTACCTGGGGCCTCGCAGGCCTGCTAGGTTACTTGTTTTCTATTATCTGTAAAACTACATTAGTTAGAATTTTGAAACTCAAGGTAATCCTCAGGTATATAGTTGTTAGTAATATCCAGTTGTTCATATATTTTTATGTTATAGGCATCTCGTATAGCAACGCTTTTTTTGTGACTACCCCAGATTCACGTACCTGGGGCCTTTGAGGCCTGCTTTGGTTTACATGTACTCCTCGGTCTTTTTGTCTGTACTGTTGTTGGGGAAGAACTTATGACTCAGTCTTTATGACTATTGGTCGATGGCTGTTGCTGGGAAGAGTGTGGATTCTGCCTGACATGGTAATGTGATCCTGGAAGGGAGTTTCCCCTCACAAAGTAACGTGATTATGTTGTCAGTACAGGTCCTTTAGTCCTAAATCCTAGTTGCTGGAGAGACTTTGGTAATGATTACTGAATATTCGTGTAAAAGGCAGACTAAACGTTGGCCTGTTGCCCTTTTTTCCAATATCTTTGATGTGTCATCCCTCAAAAGCTATATTGTTTATTGTCAAACTAATCCAGAATTCCATGCCAACAGGAAGGACAATAGACGTATATTTTTGACAGAACTTTGTTATGAACTTTTGATGCCTACTATGCTAGAGAGAAGCAGCACAAAATGCTTATCAAGGCAAATTACAGAGGCAATGATCCGATGTGGAATATGCTTTCAGGAACAGCCAGAGCAAAGAGAAAAAAAAAGAAAGCGCTGCTATATTTGTCCAGCAAAGAAAGAAAGAAAATCGGAGCGTTTATGTTCTACTTGCGGACAAAATGTATGCAGGGAACATTCTGAAGAAAAAATAATATGCAAGAATTGTCGGGGGAATATGTAAAGTGGAAAATAAATATTCCTGCACAAAGTTTGCTACAGACTTTATGTAAAAACTTTTTATAAGAAAAAATGTATCCATCATAAAAAATTGTACTTAGCCCGTTTAGTTACATTTTTGTTGTTTTATGTACATAATTTTTTTTGGGAATTATACACATCTTAGGCTATGTTCCAAGTAGCGCTGGGGTTCACCAGAATGTGATCCATAATGGATCTGACCTCCTGGTAACTCCAGCTAAGGCTGATGGAATGCCGGGATTCCACCAGCCTTAGCTGAGGTCACCAGGAGGTCAGATCCATTACGGATCCCCTCCTGGTGGAACTCAGAGCTAGTGGGAATGGATCCTTACTTTGCAAATTTAAAATAAACTTTGAAAAGTATTTTTATTTGAGTTATTCCATGTTATTTGCACACAGGCCTAAAAGGCCCCAGGTACGTGAATATGGGGTAGTCACAAAAAAAGCGTTGCTATACGAAATGCCTATAACATAAAAATATACGAACAACTGGAAATTACTAACAACTATATAGCTGAGGAATACCTAGAGTTTCAAAATTGTAACTAAAGCAGTTTTACAGAAAATAATAAAAAAGTAACCTGACAGGCCTGCGAGGCCCCAGGTACGCGTTCTACCAGCCTTAGCCGGGGTCACCAGGAGGTCAGATCCATTACGAAATCCCATCCAGGCGGACCCCAGAGCTAGTGGGAATGCATGCTTACTTTCAAATAACTTTGAAAAAAAAATTTTTTTGAGTTATTCCATGTTATTTGAAAACAGGCCTCAAAGGCCCCAGGTACGTAATAGTGTAGATTTCTATGGTCACGCATTCTAGGGTTAATGAAGAAGAACTCCTCTGCCACCGGCGAGGACGAAGGCCTGATGAGCCCTTTGCTCAGACTCTCAGCAATGTAATCTTTTAAAGCTTGCCTCTCAGGACCAGAGATGTTGAACATCCTAGCTTTCGGCAATTTAGCCCCTGGTTTAAACCTAATAGTACAGTCATAGGGGCGATGTGGTGGCAATTCTGAGCAACCCTTCTCTGAGAACACATCCGCGAAATCCAGCAGAGACTCAGGAATGCTAGGAGTCACAGCGGACACACATGTGGCCAGGCAATTCTCCTGGCAAAATCCGCTCCAATGAATTATGTCCTGAATTTTCCAGTCAATAACCTGGTTGTGCATAGATAACCATGGAAACCCAGAACCATTTGTGCAGGAAGATTACTGAGCACCCTACATGTAACCTGCTCAGAATGTAGGACCCCAATGTGGAGTTTCACCTCAGCCACAAACTCAGTAATCTCCCCCTGTGGGAGAGGGGTAGCATTGATGGTGACCACCCGGATAGGATGAGGCAATTTTTCGACCGTGAACCCGGCCGTGTGCACAAACTCCTCATCAATGAGATTAGTGGCCGAAATACTATCCACAAAAACAGTGATTAGCAGCTCTCTGCCAGTGACCATAACTCTGGCAGGGAGCCTACATTGAGAGACCACCATGGAGGATATGCATAAGCTCAGATTGGCTTCCTCCACACCCTCTGAGCTTAGTAGATTTCCGCCTTTGCACTTTTTTTAGAAAACAGAGGACAATCATTTACATAATGCCCCTTTTTACCACAGCAAAAACAGAGTCCCTGCTTCCTGAGCGAGGGGGCTTGATGACGTGACACCCCTGTGATTTGCATAGGCTCTGTGGGCTCACCTGCAGCAACCTTACGTCCACTGTTGTGAATTCCGTTCTTGAACTCCCTCCTGTGGTCATGAATGATACTTCGGCGAGTTCTGTCCGTGGACTCCCTTTGGTGGCTGTGAGTGGAACTGCTGGTTCTGAGGTTGCTCCCTCAGCTGCCCTCGTTTGCGGCTAGGTGGCTTCTCTATTTAACTCCACTCAGATCGTTACTCCATGCCAGCTGTCAATGTATTAGCACTGGTTCAGATCTCTCTCGGATCTTTCTGATGACCTGTCTACTCCAGCAAAGCTAAGTCCCTGCTAGTTCATTTTGTTGTTCATTTTGTACTGAATATATTTCCTAGTACTTGCTAAGTTCTAGTCCAGCTTGCTAACATGATATTGCCTTGCTAGCTGGAAGCTCTGGGTTGCAGAGTGGCACCTCCGCACCGTGAGTCGGTGCGGGGGTCTTTTTGCACACTCTGCGTGGCTTTTTGTAGCTTTTTGTGCTGACCGCATAGATCCCTTTCCTATCCTCTGTCTATCTAGTAAGTCTGGCCTCCTTTGCTGAAACCTGTTTCATCCCTGTGTTTGTGACTTTCCTCTTAACTCACAGTTAATATATGTGTGGGGCTGCCTTTACATTTTGGGGAATTTCTCTGAGGCAAGGTAAGGCTTATTTTCCTATCTTTAGGGGTAGTTAGTTCTTAGGCTGTGAAGAGGCGTCTAGGGAGAGTTAGGTACGCTCCACAGCTATTTCTAGTGTGTGTGTTATAGGATTAGGATTTGCGGTCAGCAGAGTTCCCACTTCCCAGAGCTCGTCCTGTCTTCTAGTTTAACCATCAGGTCATTCCAGGTGCACCTAACCACCAGGTCCATAACAGTCCACCTACAACCTCCCCCATAGGCAGCGTCTCTAGCACCCCCTGATGCAAATGGTGATCAATGCGGACAACAAGACTCATGGCAGACTCTAGAAAAGCAGGAGTCTCATACATCAGAAGGGCTTGTTTAACCCTTCTCAAAACCCCACATACAAACTGACTCCGCAGCGCCAGGTCATTCCATTGCGTGTCCACCGCCCAGCGGCGAAATTCAGAACAGTAATCCTCCGCCATTCGCTCCCCCTGACAGAGAGCGTGTATTTTAGATTCTGCTAGAGCCAATCTGTCAGGATCATCATATATGAGTCCAAGAGCAGAAAAAAAACTCTCTACTGAGTTAAATGCAGCTGAATCAGAAGGTAATGAAATCACCCATGCTTGGGGGTCTCCGTTCAGCAATGACAAAACCAAGCCCACACCTGAGCCTCATTACCTGAGGAAAGCGGGCACATACGAAAATATAATTTGCAAGCTTCATGGAAAACAACAAGTTTACTGCGTTCCCCAGCAAACCTCTCAGATAAAGGGATTTTTGGCTCTGCAACTCTACCTGCAGTTTCCACTTGCACATTAGATACCACAAGACCCTGTTGCTGAACTGCCCCCTTCAATTCAGTGACCTGTAAGAACAGCGCCCTCAACTGGCGGTTTATGGAAGTCATGGGATCCATGATATACAAAAAAAAAAATATATATATCTTTTTTTCTTTTTGGGCCGATTATAATGTCACGGGGAACTGGGTAGAATAAGGTTGGTTACCCAGGCCCCTGTGATATCCCTCAGGCTAGGGTAACCCTGTCTGTCCCTTTCCCAGAAGTTACACTAAAGGTGTGCATGTCTGGGCTGCCAGGCCTGACCCTGACTCCTGTTTCATCCCTAAGCTGAAATCACCACCCGCCACCCAGTGAAGAGACCACACACCAAACCCAACAGAAAGCACAGACAGGGAAAACTGAAAAACGCACCACGCCGCAGACACACAGGAATACACTATAATGTGCACAGGGCAAAACAAATACAAATAGGAAGGAGGAATATGACAAAGGATTATACACCACCAGATACGATATTCCTACAACAATATTCCTACAACGAGACCACCACTCCAGACCGGAATCACCAGGCATAAAGCAAAAGCTATAATCGGCGACGCCCAAAGTCCAGCGCGACTATTTAAAGGCCGTGGGCGTGACCCAGCCTCCAACCTGATTACCAGCTAGATTAACCCCGAGCAAGCTGGATAAAATCTGAGCGTGTAGTGGACGTAAGTGGAATTACTGCTGTCTGTCGGACGCCCTAGTGTGAACAGCGTCTGACATGACAGAACATAGTTGTTGATCATTAATGAAAATAATCCTCTAAAATACAACTTGCCTAATAATTCTGCACACAGTGTATGGAGTGGGACCCTTTGAATTTTTTGAGATGCTAGTGGGAACTTCCACCAATCAGCACCAGCTTGCAGTACCTATAATATTGAAATATTTGTCAAAATGATAGTTATCCTTTACAGGGGTTGTCTGGCATTACATTTTTTTAGTACATTGGAGTTGTAGAAAATATACACAGAATACTTACCTAGATTGGTCCGCTGATGTAATTCTGCAAATGCTCTAGACTTTCAGCTGCAGCAGTGACATTAGATCTACAGTTCATGTGTCCACTACATCCACTGTGCTGCAGACTATGCAAGTTGCTACATTGCTTTAGTCCCAAGTTGTAAAGGGTCAACAGCATCACTTTAAGTGAATTGGATAGCCTGAACTTCTTTGCATAGACAAGTGGCAAGAGGCTTTTGAGCTGGTGGAAACTAAAAGGTGAATCAGCGCTACACCAAGTTTGGCCTACAATATCATAAAATAATGACATTAGATATGCCATCCCTATCAATTATTCTTCTCTCATGAATCCTGCTTGGTGATATGCAAAAACGTTATCTTTAAAACCCTTTAGAAGGGGTTGTCCACTACTTGGATAACCACTTATGAATCTATATTCCTCCCTCCATAAAATAATAACACTTTTAAGCACTTGCCGGTGACAACGACATTCCAGTGGGGTTGGCATTGACTCCCCCAGGGATCGCGTGGCATCGTTACATCACAAGATAACTGAGGCCAATTAGCGCTGGCTTCACTCTCCTCTCCTATGGATGTATTTTACAACCTGAGAAAATGAGAGTTGCGCTGGTCTTTCCCTTCCTCTGGATGTCTTGATTCTTCTGTAGAAGAGGAGAGTAAAGCCAGCGGTGATTGGCCACAGGGATGACATCACAGATTATGGGATCCCTGGGAGAACCAGTGCCAAAACCGCTGGAATGGTGCTGGCACCAGAGGTGAGTATAAATGTAATTATTTTACTGGGGAGAAACTTAAGGATTCAGAAGGGGTTATCAGAGTAGTGGACAACCCAAGTTAAAGAAATAATATATATTAACAGATAAGTTGCAATTTCAGAGAACCTTGAAGTTGAGAATAACTTTGAAGTTTACTATTAATTTATAATTTACTTAGTATAAGCCTGTATTTACAAGTATCCTATGAATATAGTCATATATGGAACGCCACAAGTATTAATTCGTGATGCACAGGTTGCAGTTTTCACAAGCTTTCATGGCCAAAACAGCCTTACTTTTAAAGCATTGGAACAATTACATTTCCAGGGTGACTAATGTATGATAGGACATCATTTTGTCAAAAGACAAATTACAGCAGTTCATATTGTCAGTGTAAGATAACACTGTTCTAACTATTAATAGAGCTTTCAAAGCTGGAAAATATCAGCTTCATTTTTTTCATGGCTATCAAGGTTAAAAGGGGAAGAGTCAATCCCTTAATTGATTTTTTAACTTTTTTGGCCATTACATAGCTACAGTTATTACAATGAAGTGAAAAAGAAACAGTCAATTAAGTTCTTCACTTTCCGTTCTTATTCTATTCACCTAGAGAGCAGACGGAAACCACCATTGATGTCTTTTTCAACATTAAAGACTTTAACCCAAAAGTGACATTTTTGCTTTAGAAACGTGTTCATTATTTCTGTATTCTCATCTGTAGCAAGGTATGAAAAGTAGGGCATTTCAAATGCCTAAAATGGCTGCAAAAGCTTAAAATGAAGTTTTACCTACTCATTATCATAATAGGCTATTAATGTCATCCATCATTTAAACTTTTTTTCTGCTGGAATCAGTGTGGTAAAAATAAAAAAGAACCAATACATTACCTAAAAGTACTCAATGTAGTCTTGTGATAATCTATGGTATCATCAGAAAAAAATCTTCTAACACTATATAGAATATCTATGCCAGACATTTCCTAATGCTGCACAGTATATCTGCACCGGACATCGATACTTATGTGGTTAGCACAACAGGAACTTTTAAACTCTAAAAAGTATTACTCATAAAATGTAAGTTGAATTCAGAATTTAGTTCCTATTCTTTATTTGTCCCAAGTAGAGATGAGTGGGTAATTTCCCGCAACCCTGGTTCATAGTCTACGTCAGTGCTCTCTGCCCGTGGACAGGAGCTGTATACATTTTTTGAGCTTTCCGGGTTCCCCAACTCACCATTTGAGTCAACGGTCTAGCCAGGGCCGGACTGGCCATCTGGCAATTCTGGCAAATGCCAGAAGGGCCTGTGTGGTCATGGGCTGCCTTGTCTGCCTCATTGCAGAATTGGTGTTCTCAAGATACCCATACTGTTAAGAGTTGTGATGGAGCACAAAGACGCTGACTCCATCACTTACCCCAGTTGTCCACAGGTATCATTAGACATATTGGTCTTGTAGAAAATCTTCCTTTCCTCCATCCAGGGCAATATTAGTAATATATCCAATCTGGTTCTTGGGGAGGGGGACAGCATGGGCCTGTGTGATTTCAATGTCAGGACTAAATTTCTACCCCAGTCCGTATCTGGGTCTAGCGGAATGTCAACTATATGACGCACAGTTGACTTCTTGCTAGCCTGGCTAATTGTAAGCTGAGCCTTGGATCCCAGAAACTCTACAAATTCATGCAGTTCCTGTCCACCGTCAAAGAGCACTGACCTGAACAATGCTTGTGCAAAGCAATCCACTAATTTCCTTAGTAAATCAGTCACAATATATGCATTTTTTTCAGAATCGGTCTTTTGTTTCTAAGCTAACTTAGGTAGCATTTACACTTACTCTGAACCAAAAGCTGTTTTCCATGTCTTCTACCACATATATTGGATTTTAGACAGGTTTTCAAATATGAAAAGACCTACAATAGACATTGCCTGTCAAATTTTGATTCAAAGTAAGCCAAATAATAAAATTAAGAAATCAGAAATGTCTTAAAAATTAAAACTAGGCAGTCTAAAAATGTGACAAAATACATTTTAGTCAACAGATCTTGGAATAATAAGTTCCACAATAGGATGTGTGAAAAAAAATCATCCTGTGCTGAGAATCCTATAAACATACCCCTGCTGCATACTGTGTAATGGCAGGGTCCGACCATGCACAGGTGCTCCACTTCACGGTCCAAACAAACCACAAAGACTGGCCAGAGGGTGTGTAGAAGCATAACTAACTTATGATAAGTGAATATACAGACGAAGCAGCAGGAGCTCACAGCTGCTGCTTTCTGAGGTTTCATTTCCCTGCCTGAGGTAGCACATTTGCTTGTTTTATCACAGGAGTGACTTTCTACCACCTTTATGATGCTCTGAACTTATCATAGGTCAGGTTAGTAATGAAGGAGGTCCTGTGGCCACTGAGCTTATTGGTCATTTACTTGATTTATGATGAGCTCAGAGGACTGCTGATGCCACAAACACTCACACCTGTGATAAAACAAAGGAAGGTGCTACCGCAACCTGGGAAATGTGCTACCTAATAGCAGCAGCTGCGTGCCTTAGACACTGAAATTCCATCTCCATTATGCGTGCAGTGACGCCTATGGCTTCCTTGCGTAGACGCACATGTGGCGCGTCTTTCCAAACCGCAGCATGTCAATTCATCTTGCGGAGACGCTCTGTCTCCATAAGATAAATATGACCATCCAATGTATAGGATGCGGTGATTCTGCACGGTTCAATGAATGGATTGCCTTCTGTGGCATGTGATCTCATTTTGCTCAAGAGTTTGAGCCGTGGAGAAATGAAAATAAAAAACAGCCTTTTTTTAAATTTATGTATGACATTTATAATATAGGTTAACAAATATAACAATTTTATAATTAAAGCTGTATGGTAATGCATGTGAAATATTTATATGATAAAAAAATGGAAGGGAAAAAAGGTAGTTTTTAAAATGTTTTTTACATTTTGTAATTTTTGTAGTTTTTATTTTATTTTATTTTTGAATGGTCTTGATCTTACTATCGATGAAATACTCTGCTGTACTTTTATATTGGGGTGTATTACAAATGACAGCATAATGCTGATAGGCATTCTATTAGATCCAATCTCTGGATGGGTTTAAAAGAAGAACCAAGATGGCAGACTTAATGCATGGTTTTGGCAGTCCAGGCCTAACAATAACTAACGACTCCACTATGGAATTGTGAGAGCGACTGTGTCAGGAGTTGAAGAGGGGAGTGTTAAGTCACATGCCCCCTGAAGAAGTGTGGACAAAACAAGCGTCAGGGTGGAGGAACGCGACACTCACTGTAAGTTTAATTGCATGGACTTTCAGCCTGTATTTAACACAACATTAGGTAGAGATTGGATGCTGTACATACGTTTATTCATATTGGGAATTGCTGGCTGTCTGCATCTATTATTAGCACGGAGTCCTTTTGCAGCATGCCTTCTTTATAGGACATCTGTGTATTCTGATTAGGATGAAGACCACCATACATCCCCAATTTAAGCACTAGCTATATAGCAGTGTTTATGCTTTTTCTCTCGGGTATTCTACAATATGTATGTATGTATGTACGTCGCGCTGTGAGTGCGGGTTAAATTCTGTGCCAATATCGCTGATTGGTCGCGCCCGGCTCGCCGATCAGCAAAGCGTGGTTCAAATCTGGCGCCAATTCGCCGCCGGACTGTGCCTGTCGCTGATTGGTCGCGGCCGGCCGGGCACGACCAATGACCAAAGTGGTGTTTAAATACCGTGCCAATATCGCTGATTGGTCGCGGCCAGCCGGGCACGACCAATGACCGAAGCGGTGTATAAATACTGCGCCAATATTGCTGATTGGTTGCGGCCGGCCGTGGACGACCAATCACTGAAGCGGTGTTTAAATCCCGTGCCAATATCGCTGATTGGTCTTGCCCGGCCGGCTGCGACCAATCAGCGAAGCATGGTTTAAATCCCGCATAAATTTGCAGCTGGACTGCATCTGTCGCTGATTGGTCGCAGGATGTCGAGGGTTCGGGGCGCTGGATGTCGGGGGTTTTGGGGTGCAGGATATAGTATATCCACGTAGTATATAACACAGCCATGTAGTATATAGCACAGCCACGTAGTATGTAGTATATAGCACAGCCACGTACTGTAGTATATAGCACAGCCACATAGTATATAGCACAGCCACATAGTATAAAGCAGCCACGTAGTATATAGCACAGCCCGTAGTATGTAGCACAGCCACGTAGTATATAGCACAGCCACGTAGTATATAACAGCCACATAGTATATAGCAGCCATGTAGTATATAGCACAGCCATGTAGTATATAACAGCCACATAGTATATAGCAGCCATGTAGTATATAGCACAGCCACGTAGTATATAGCACAGCCACATAGTATATAACACAGCCCATGTACTATATAACACAGACAGCCACGTAGTATATAGCAGCGTTAACAGACTGCGTTACACCGTGTTATGCAGTGGTGTAACTCAGTCGGTTTAACGGACTGCTAAAACGCTATGTGGGTGGCGGGCGCTGACTGGGGGGAGTATGGAGGGGGCACTGACTGCAGGAGAGTAGGGAGCGGCCATTTTGCGGCCGGACTGTGCCTGTCGCTAATTGGCTGGCTGCCACCAATCAGCGACTTGGAATTTCTGTGACAGACAGACAAACAGACAGACAGACAGAGAGACAAACAAACAGATGGAAGTGCCCCTTAGACAATTATATAGATAGATTTTTGAGTAAAATGTAAATTGTTCATTTATTCTATAAACTTCTGACAACACTTCTCCCAATTTCCAAGCAATGATATTTGTATTTTTTTCTGACAAAGAAAAATGCTCAAAAAACAAAACAAAACAGTGCTTTCAGACTTCAAATAATGCAAAGAAACCAAGTTCATAATCATTTAAAAACAACAATACTAATGTTTTAACTCAGGAAGAGTTCAGAAATCAATATTTTGTGAAATAACCATGGTTTTTAATCACAGCTTTCATGCATCTTGGCATGCTTTCCACCACTTTTTCACACTGCTTCTCGCGCAAAAATTTAAGCAGTTCTTCTTTGTTTGATGGCTTGTGACTATCCATCACCCTCTTGATTACATTCCAGAGGTTTCCAAAGGGGTTCAGGTCTGGAGATTGGGCTGCCCATGAATATATACTGTATATATATTGGATGCTCTGTTTTTGGGTCATTCTATTTTGGGAAAATATTACAAGACAAATACATTTTGCCTCATTTACCTGTATTTAGCCATAAGGAATTGATTCCTCTGTAGCCTGCAATTCATACTTACCTGCAGTGAATGTTTAACCCCTTCATGACCCAAGTTTTTTTCAGTTTTGCATTTTCGTTTTTTGCCCCTTTCTTCCCAGAGCCATAACTTTTTTTATTTTTTCATCAATATGGCCATGTGATGGCTTATTTTTTGTGGGATGAGTTGTACTTTTGAATAGCACCATTGGTTTTACCATGTTTTGTACTCGAAAACAGGAAAAAAATTCCAAGTGCGGTGAAATTACAAAAAAGTGCAATCTCACACTTGTTTTTTGTTTGGCTTTTTTGCTAGGTTCATTAAATGCTAAAACTAACCTGCCATTATGATTCTCCAGGATATTACAATTTCATAGACACCAGACATGTCTAGGCTCTTTTTTATCTAAGTGGGGAAAAAAAATTCCAAAGTTTGCTAAAAAAAAAAAAAAAATGCACCATTTTCCTATACCCGTAGCGTCTCCATTTATCGTCGTTGGGTGAGGGCTCATTTTTGGCATGCTGAGCTGATGTTTTTAATTATACCATTTTGGTGCAGATACGTTCTTTTGATCGCCCGTAATTGCATCTTAATGCAATGTCGCAGCAACCACAAAAAAACGCAATTCTGGCATTTTTACTTTTTTTTTATCACTACGCCGTTTAGCGATCAGGTTAATCCTTTTTTATTGATAGATCAGGCGATTCTAAACTCGGCAATACCAAATATGTTTAGCTTTGATTTTTTTATTGTTTTATTTTGAATGGGGCGAAAGGGGGGTGATTTAAAACTTTTATATTTTTTAATTTTTTTCATATTTTTATTTATTTTTTTAATTTTGCCATGTTTCAATAGCCTTCATGGGAGGCTAGAAGCTGCCACAACTCGATTGCCTCTGCTACATAGAGGAGATGCTCAGATCGCCCCTATGTAGCAGAATTACTGCATTGCTATGAGCGCCGACCACAGGATGGCGCTCATAGCAATCCAGCATCAACAACCATAGAGGTCTCAAGGAGACCTTTGGTTATTATGCTGACAAGCCGATGACCCCCGATTCAGGTGATGGGGGTCACCGGTGCACGCATTTTTGGCCGGATGGCCGGAAGCGCTTGTTAAATTCTGCTGTCAGAGCTTGACAGTGGCATTTAACTGGTTAATAGGTGCAGGCGGATCGCAATTCCACCCGCGCCTATTGCGGGCACATGTCAGCTGCTCAAAGCAGCTGACATGTCCCAGCTTTGATGCAGGCTGCGTTATTATGATGTTTTAGCACACTATACATATGAATTACCCTTTCTGATTAAAAGGGGAATGATAAATGTAGGGGAAAGAGACTTCCTATTTCTATATAGAGCAAAGAAAAGAGAAGAATTACTGTGTAGAATGCAAAATGAGCAATTATAAGTACGCTGTGCCATATAATATGATGATGGCAATATATTAAGAGGATAAAAACTTTGATGGGAGGAGTGCTTCTTTCACAGATGCATCAAAGGGGGTTAAACTAAGGGGAATGGTGTTCACAATGGCCACATATAGCAGATGCACTCCTTCAAACTATCGCAAGGGTGCAGATTTACTCTGAACCCAATGATCATGATTGCTATATACACACATCATGAAAAATAAATTTAACAATGTTCTTGCTCCATATATCCATAATATAGTCTTAATGGTTTAAGGTTTTAAAATATATTTTTTTCCCTTAGGAAATTTCTCAAATTTGCAATTTGAAAATTATCTGGATGATATCGATTTCTTACATCCAATGCTAACATGTCATTAGGGACCACTTCTAATAGAACATTTGAAAAAGTAGATGTAAAGTATGCATACACAGTGACGTGACATTGGCTCATACAAAACTATATCCGCAGTTCTTATCAAAAGATATTTCTAGATTTTTATTGTTTAATTATTCATTTTATTTTTTTACCACATGAACATTTCTACCATCAGTTAAGAAAACAAATCATCATTTCTTTCGGGCTTTAGTTCATGCCAAGTTGAAAAAAAAGCCAGTGTTTTCAAATACAGACAATCTGGTATGTTGAAGTATGACCATTATTTTTTATTTTACACATTTTTGGTCCAATGACAGTTCTGAGTAATTGATTCCCATAATGAGCCATGGTTCGTTAGTCAATTTAATTTATAATTGAATTGGATGGATGTAACTTTGTGTAAAACTGTCTCTGAAGAATCTGTTTTGCTCATCTGTTCATGCTTTAAGACAAAACTAAGAAAATCTGAAATTTTTATTTTTTTAAAAAGGGAAAGAGAAAAAATTGATGACCTTCGATCACCAGCTATACTAAGAGAAAGACATGAGTAATTAATAGAGTAACCTAGTGCAAGTCTACAGTAATTTCACCAAACTGTGGTTCAAATTGCACTGGTTGCTTTCAAGAAGGATTTTTTCCAACCATAATATTACAATTAGACACCCAATTTTGATACCTACTACAAATTAAATTTTCGCTGCAAAAGAGGAATGTAGAAAATAATTACTTTCCTTTATTCTAGATGGAATTAAGAAAAATATATTAAGTTAAAATGGCAGAAAGACTGCTATGTTTATTTTTTTTCTTACATGATATACAAATTAGATATTTGCCATTTATTAGAGATAAGTGGATCAGGTAGAATTCAAATTTGCCTGTTTGCTCAAATTTCCATGGGAAATTCGATTTGCAGAAAAGCTATTCTCCGCAAATGTAATGTCCGCTATTATACTCTCTCTCCAGACACTGCGGTATAATAAACATAAGATGTGAAAGAATAACAAATATCTTTATACTGACCGCTCACCTGTCCGGTTCCTGCGCGACTCACTGCACCTTCTGATCATGGCTGCTTGCATTCGAGTTCTATGCAAGCATGGATAAGGGCACATGAAAGGCCAACATAAGCAACAATGATCAGAAGATGTAGTGAGGTCCAGATGAGTGATTCTGATGAGAACAGAAACTGTAGAGTGACCACCAGTGAGGTGAGTATAAGGATTTTTTTTCTTTTTTAGGGCTTGTTTCCACTTGCGAGATATACGTCCCTGTCTCGCATGTGAAAACCAAGCTCTGCAGCTGGCACTCCGGAGCGGAGCGTGCGGCTGCATAGCAACACATGGAGCTGCATGCTTCGCTCCTAAGTGCCGGCTCCAGATCTTGGTTTTCACATGCGAGACACGGACATATAACTCGCAAGTGGAAACAAGCCCTAAGCCTTTTGATTGTATGGTTCAGAAAAATAAAAGTAATGGCATCGATGAAACATGGTATGGAATCTGCCACTTTAGATTTGGAAAATCATACAGTACGTGGACAAAATAAAACCAAAGTACAACAGTTTGCATTTGGTAATAAATCCCAAACCTTTGGTATTTAAGCATAATTATGCATGAGTATCTATTAACGATATGAGAATCAATTGGCAGGACCCTTTGTCCAGTGGCATCTCAGTATTTCATGGCATCGAATTGGGGGCTTTGTCAGAATCTCAGCGTCTTTTTTGACCTGTAGAACCTGGCACACCATCAATATTGGGGCTTGATGGATTTATGGTGTAGAATCAGACATACTAATCAGAAGATGGTGGCTTGCAAGATATATATATATTTATATATATATATATATATATATATATATATATATATATATATACTGTATATATACATACACACACATATAAATATAATATACATATAAATATGCCTGCACACATGATACCTTTACTGCAAAAGAACCTTAAATATAATGTTACATATATATATATGTACATCTACTATATAATTGTCTAAGGGTCACTTTCGTCTTTCTGTCTGTCCTTCTGTCTGTCACAGAAATCCCAAGTCGCTGATTGGTTGCGGCAAAACAGCCACAACCAATCAGCGACGGGCACAGTCCGGTGGCAAAATGGCCGCTCCTTACTCCCCGCAGTCAGTGTCCGCTCCATACTCCCCTCCAGTCAGTGCTCACACAGGGTTAATGGCAGCGTTAAAGGACCGCGTTATGCCGCGGTGTAACACACTCCGTTAACGCTGCTATTAACCCTGTGTGACCAACTTTTTACTATTGATGCTGCCTATGCAGCATCAATAGTAAAAAAATCTAATGTTAAAAATAATACAAAAATAAAAAATCATTATATACTCACCTTCCGGATCCAGCCCAGGCCTTTCCCGCTCCTCGCGAAGCTCCGGTGACCGGTCCATGCATTGCGGTCTCGCGAGATCACACGTTAACATCTTGCGAGACCACAATGCACTATTGGGAGCGACGGGCACAGTCCGGCCGCTCCCTACTTTCCTGCAGTCAGTGCCCCCTGTATACTACCCCCCCAGTCAGTGCCCGCCGCCCACATAGGGTTGTAGCAGTCCGTTAAACCGACTGTGTTACACCTCGGCATAACGCGGTGTAACACAGTCTGTTAATGCTGCTATTAATCCTATGTGACGAACTTTTTACTATTGATGCTGCCTATGCAGCATCAATAGTAAAAAGATATGTTAAAAATAATAAAAAAATAAAAAAACGTGATATTATCACCTTCCGTCGCCTCCGCAGCAGCTTTTTCTGCAGCTCGCGATGCTCTGGTCCCACCGCTTCGCTGATTGCTCGCGCCCAGCCGGCGCGATCAATCAGCGACATTGGCGCGGGATTTAAATCACGTTTCGCTGATTGGGCGACATTGGTGCGGGATTTAAATCCCACTTCGCTGATTGGTCGCGCCCAGCCGGCGCAACCAATCAGCGACATTGCCGCGGGATCTAATGTTAAAAATAAAATAAAAAATCATTATAATCTCACCTACCGTCGCCTTTCCCGCTCCTCGCGATGCTCCGGTGACCGATCCATGCATTGCGGTCTCGCAACATGATGTTGTAGCGGTCTCGCGAGACCGCTATGCCATCATCTCGTGAGACCGCAATGCACTCTTGGGACCGGAGCATCGCGAGGAGCATCCTCGGCTGGATCCGGGGGTCTGACTGAAGGTGAGTATATAGCTATTTTTTATTTCAATTCTTTTTTTAACAGAGATATGGTGCCCACATTGCTATATACTATGTGGGCTGTGTTAGATACTGCATGGGCTGTGTTATATACTACATATCTGTGCTATATACTATGTGGGCTGTGCTATATACTACGTGGCTGAGCAATATACTACGTGGCTGGGCAATATACTACGTGGCTGGGCAATATACTACATGGCTGGGCAATATACTACGTGGCTTGGTAATATACTATGTTGCTGGGCAATATACTACATGGCTGGGCAATATACTACGTGGCCGGGCAATATACTACATGGCTGGGCAATATACTATGTGGCTGGGCAATATACTACGTCGCTGGGCAATATACTACGTGGCTGGGCAACATACTACGTGGCCTGTGCTATATACTATGTGAGCTGTGCTATATACTACATGGGCTGTGCTATATACTACGTGGGCTGTGCTATACTATGTGGCTGTGCTATATACTACGTGGCTGTGCTATATACTACGTGGCTGTACTATATACTACGTGGCTGTGCTATATACCATGTGGCTGTGCTATATAATATGTGGCTGTGCTATATACTACGTGGCTGTGCTATATACTACATGGGCTGTGTTATATACTACGTGGCTGTGCTATATACTACGTGACTGGACAATATACCATGTGGGCTTTGTTATATACCACATGGCTGTGTTATATACTACGTGGGCTGTGTTATATACTACTTGGGCTGTGTTATACGCTACTTGGCTGTGCTATATACTACATGGGCTGTGTTATATACTACATGGCTGTGCTATATACTACATGGGCTGTGCTATATACTATGTGGCTGTGCTATATCCTACGTGGCTGTGCTATATACTACATGGGCTGTGTTATATACTACGTGGCTGTGCTATATACTACATGGGCTGTTCTATATACTATGTGGCTGTGCTATATACTACGTGGCTGTGCTATATACTACGTGGCTGTGCTATATACTACATGGGCTGTGTTATGTACTATGTGGGCTGTGCTATATACTATGTGACTGGGCAATATACTACATGGCTGTGTTATATACCACGTGGCTGTGTTATATACTACGTGGGCTGTATTATATACTACTTGGGCTGTGTTATAAGCTTCTTGGCTGTGCTATATTTCTTTGCTGTATTTGTGCATCATGAATCGTGGTATGTGTTAAAGAGGGGGGCCCACTGAGACTCTTTCGCCTGGGGCCCTCAAAAACCTGGAGCCGGCCCTGGCTTCACTGATTGGTCACACCCAGCTGCGAACAATCAGCGACAGTCCAGGTCCGCCCGTGAATTGGCATGGAATTTCAACCACGCTTCGCTAATTGGTCGCGGCCGGCCGAATCCTGTGTATAAATTGCATTATTCTGAAAACTTCATAAATAAACTACATACATATTCTAGAATACCCAATACGTTAGAATCGGGCTACCATCTAGTACTGTATATACACACACACACACAAACATATGCACATACATATACACACACGCACACACACTGTGCCATTCATGCCAAGGCACCTTAATACTTATTATTAGTACAATTATGGGGCTTTTTTCTCTTTTTTCTCATAAAATTGCTCTTTTATATTACTATAGATTATGGGTGTGATGGGTGCACATCCAGGAGGATATATTTTTAATGCAATGTATAATTGTACTGGTACCATAGTTATTATGCATGAGTTTCTTGCAGTGATAGCTACAGTATTATGGGACCAGCTACTTAAATGTAAAAAAGCATAATAAATGAATATAGAAGCCTTTTAAGTAGGCACTGTACACTTATATTTATGGGTAAACCTGATCACAGAAGGCATAGCGATCATAGTTTGTGATCCTATATAACTTAAGTGGCTTGGAAATCATTTCTTTCTGTCAAGAATAATGAATGAGGCAAGGTTTTGAGTTTCCTACTTGGGTAACAACTGGCTATTACTAAGGCTAGAGAGCTGTATATCCATTCTAGATGTGTGAAGCTTAAGTGACATTTAGGAGAAATATTTTAATGCCAATTTGAAGATTTTATTACATAAGAAAACAGATGCAATGTTATAGAACGATATGCGGATCGGGATAACCTACATCTATTTTCAAAAGTTCACATGTGATAGATAATAAATAGGTTTAAGGCAGATTTTAGTAACGTTTCTGGACCATTTTGGGGTTGTATCATAAAAACAACCCATGCGCAGAGATACAGCTTAGATTGGTGTTTCCCAAACTCCAGTCCTCCTGGCCCCAACAGGTCATGTTTCCAGGACTTCCATAGAGTTACACAAGTGAGATAATTTCTGATGCCTTGATGATAGTATTGCACAAGTGATGAAAGTAAGAAAATTCTGAAAACATGACTTGTTTGGGAAACATTGGCTTAGATAGAGAGGTTGACTCTGGTCTTGACTCATTAAATGAAAGCCATTCAAATGGATTACATGGACAACCACAGTTTTTCCTTTAAAACGTTTTCAGTGGTGACTTCAAACTCTTTTTTTGCTTATTGGGTCACACAATGTCTTCAAATTTTGGACAAGTATTAGAAGCTATGGACGAACTAGCCCACTAAGGGTATGTTTCCACGGTCAGGAAACGCTGCTTGTTTGACGCTGCGCAGAGCTGCAGCATCAAACAAGCAGCGTCCAAATGTTCCAGCATAGTGGAGGGGATTTTATGAAATCCCGTCTCCACTATGCGTGGAAACCCGCACGCGGCGGCCCTGCGACTACGGACATGCTGCGCGTCTTTTCAGATCGCAGCATGTCCGTACACCTTGCGGGGACGCAGCGTCCCCGCAAGGCATATCACAGGGCGCTATGGGAGAGAGCGATCATCCCGGATGTGAAGAGTTAACACATCCGGCATGATCGCGTCCCAGAAAGGGGGCGGGGCTTAGCGCCGAGCGGCTTCGCCGCTGCGGCGATACCGCCTGCCATCCTGACAGTGGAAACATACCCTTAAGGTCCAAAAGGATCCTCTGGTGAACCCAAGCATCTCAACAACAGTAGAAAGTCAGTTACCTTTTTGGTGGGTATTGCACAAATAACCTACTATTTTTATTGCAAATATTATCTGTGCAATGAGGTAGGTAGACTATACAGTATTATTAATGGAAGCATACTTTCTCTTCACATCTGGATCATGAACCCTTAAGAATGATTTCTGGTGGTAACAGTAGAGAATACAATATATTCTATAAAGGATGCGTACTTGCGCTGTACATCTCGAGTTGCTTAGTATATTAAAGACCGTGTGCTCCACAGGATAATTTCTACTGATGACAGTACCTGCAGAATCTTCTAAACATGTTTTTTACATGAGCCTCAAACAAAACTAGTTTCCACTATACAGCCCCATTTCAGCTCTTCCTGATGGAGGAGCCTTCTTTCAGGAACAGATGTCCGTCCCTTTATGCAATCACCTTTTCATGAATGCCATTTAATTAAATAATTTATGAGCCATGACACGTTGATGAATATTTCCTGTAATGATTTTTCTTTGGTAAATGTGCTGCCTGCCTAGTCAAGATACTTCTCACCATCACCCAACGTACAAAAGACATGTTTTAGGCCCTGCAGTCCCTGTCACTGGAGACAAATTTTGACAGATTTGCAATTGGCTATTGAGCACCATGATTACATGGAATCCATTCAAACTCCATTTAATTCATTGATAAGGAGACAATGGGGTAACTACAATTTCTGCTGATGAAGGTCCATTTCAGATGTAAATACTGCATCCCAAGGTTGGCTACTATGCCACAAACATGGACTTTCCAAATGCCTTATTCTCAGACATGTGCTGTCTTCTATTTAATCAAGTGGATCTGAGCAGTAATTCCAGACATGTGGATCTTGTGGGAATGTGATGATTTTCATTCTTTAGGGGACTAGCAGAGATATAGGAGTACAATGCTTAACGTTCTCCAGCCATCCCACAGACAATAAATAGAGCTGTGACACCATATGTGGCCAATGCTCTAAGTGGTGTGACCCTAGCCAATCAAAGATTGATGGTCTTTCCTAAGGGCTTGTACAGACGACCATAACCGAATGAGCACTCATCCCCATGTTAATCAATGAGGCAGTGCACATCTGATTTTACCTCAGACCAAGTGATGTGAGGAAAAGAATTGCAGCATGCATAATTTGTTCTTGATAATCGAAACACACTTGGCCAATCAAGACTATAGGACTGTTGAAAAAAATTGGACTGCACTCTGATGACATGTGAGTGCAATCCGATTTTCACAGTCAGACTGAACGGAGAAGGTGGAGAAACGTTTTTATTTTATTCTCCACATCCGAGAAGCTCTGACCACACTCATTTTCTCAGATGAGTGAAAAACATTTGAGTGACCCTAATATGTCTAATATTTAGCATTGTACAACTTTTACAACATTTCTTTCTTATTTGAATGTGTGAAAAGTCTTAGAAGAAGTAGACAATATCTAGGCAATAGTGGACTTTATCTATGAACATAGACATAACATGAAAACATGGCTTTGATATATAGACTATATCTGATGACACTTCTTTATTAAGATATCAGATATAGTTTACTTATCAAATTAAATATTAAATATCAAATAGTCATGTCAGATATTAGGTCGTAATGTAATTTCCTTTCCCAACATTTTAGTACCTCACAACCAAAAATTCACTTTCAAAAACTAGTAATTGTATGGTGTCCAATGGTGTTGAGTGCAAGGGATGTACCACATGCAGCTCTAAAAAGATTTGATTTTGCATAAATGAATCATGCCAAGAATACTATCAACTAATCACATGACTGGTAATATGTGTACAAGTTGTGGGGGGTATCTGATCTCACTGATCTTAAGAATTTGGGATCCAAGTAAATGTAGCAGTGTCAATGCTTAACCACCACTCCCATAGTGAAAGAAGTGGTGATCATACTACTACTCAATAAACATGGTGGACACCGGACCCGAGGGATCTTGAACAATCGTGACAACATCAATAAGACCACAAGAAATCATGTATTCTGTAGACAAATGCTGAAATGTTATTGGTGTGAATAATTCTTTAAGTTAGGAACTGGATTTATTTGTTTTTTTTATTATTATGGAAATTCTAAATGATAATTCTCCAGTATAGCATTTTATTTACTTTGCAAAAATTCCTGATAAAAGAGTAGAGGAATTTAGTATCCCATAGTCCAGTATGACATGCATTTATCTGCAATAACCAAATGTCTGAAGAATACAAAACTTGCCCGAATGGTATACATGTAGACGTCTTACGGCTTATTGACAACTGGATACAATGGTTGAATATCTAATATCACTTTTTACTGACATTTTATAATTATTAGTTCTTTATTCAAAAGTGATCGCCATGAAAAAAATGCTTAAAACGAAATTGGGAAGGAATAAATATTTAAATGTAAATAAATCTGTAAACCTGGCATCAATCATCTCAGCATAAAACCGAATGTGCAAATGAGGGCAAATTTTAGGTTTAGATAAGCGATGTCACCATAACGTACAATCTCAGGCAGTGGTATCTGTTGTGATCAATCACTGTGTAGCCAACAAAAGTTACAGAGTTACTGAAAAGGTAATTCTTTTCAAATAGAAACTAAGTTCTAGATAGATTTTTTTGATTGCTATGGTCAAAATAAGGCACTGTAACTCTTTAAAATAATTGAACACCCAAAAAAGACCAAAGAGACACTGGAGAATTACCGTATATAACGCAAGTTAAAAACAAAAAATAACAAAACAAAGAAATAATAGGAGAAAAAAATAAACTTCTACAAGCACTGATTTTATTTTTTTGTCACTTAACTCATCGAAAACCTAAGGTTGATGAGGTTGGACAAGAGGAGGATCTATTGAATTCTAAAGCTTGCTCTAGATATTATTATTATTTTACTATTATTATACATTTATATAGTGCCATTTATTCCATGGCGCTTTACATGTGAAAGGGGTAAATATAGACAAGCACAATAAACATGAGTAATACAAGTCACACAAAAGTACAGAAAGAGAGAGGACTCTGCCTGTGAGGGCTCACAATCTACAGGGGAGATAGCCAATTGTTTTCCATGCTCTAGCCAACCAAAATGCATGATTAGCTGTAGGTTCTCACCGATATGCATTTTTGACATTTAAAGGGGTTATCCAGGACTATTTAATTTTTATATTAAGGCTGCTTTCACACTAGCGTCGGTACGGGGCCGTCGCACTGCCTCGGCCCGACGTACCGACGCATACTGTGAAAAAAATGCCCGACGTGGGCAGCGGAAGCAGTCTTAGGACGCTTCCGCTGCCCCATTGCAAGGTCCGGAGATGAGGGGGTGGAGTTTCGGTCGCGCATGCGCGGTCAAAAATGGCGGTCTCAACGCACAAAAAAGTTACGTGTAACGTTTTTTGTGGCGGCGGTCCACCAAAACACGACACAACCGTCACACGACGGTTGCGACGTGTGGCACTGCGTCACAATGCGTTGCTAATAAAATCCTATGGAGAAAAAACGCATCCTGCGGGCAACTTTGCAGGATGCGTTTTTTCTCCACAACGACGCATTGCGACGTGCAGTTCCCAACACTAGTGTGAAAGTAGCTCCAGAGCTTCAAATTGTTTGGGACAGATGTAGACAGCAGAGTACAGCATTCATTGATTAAATTAGCCCCCCAAAAATGCCTAATGATACAATGATGAGCAAGGGGGGCTGATCCCCATTTTAGTGAGTGATTGATTGTTTGGAACCCACAAATCTGGGAGCCCATACCTTTATTAGCTATCCCATGGATAAGTGTCAATGATGGCAAAACTCATTTAGCCCTTTAGTAAACAAGTCCAATATTTCAAATATGTTGTATCACTTTAAGTGGTAAAAGCTTTAAAGGTAAATGTGAATATTCACATCTTGACTTTTGTACATTAGTGGTAAATTCAGGTCTATATGTTTTTCCTTTAAGAAAATGTTGGAAATTTAAGAAAAATGTAGGAAAAAAATGCATTTTTTTGCTTATGCCAAGGGTACACAACATTTTTTGGTCCAAGGTCACATTGTCATATTGAACCAATCCGAAAGGCCGCAAAAAAATGTAAAAGGCTACTTACATGAATACATTAGCAGAACGACCATCAGTACATAACCTCTTAATTGCCAGTGTCAGTCACTGACAGTGGCATTTAATTTAATCAATTTATCTCTCCCCCACAGCGACGCTATTGCAGTGAGCCAATAGGTTGCTTGGGGATGGCTGAAGGCCTATTTTGCTCGTCATGTGGTGACAGTGACTTTTAACCTGTGGCTGGGCATCATATGCAAATGTAGTTTTTACTATATGGAACAATGCTGAAAGATTGTTGTATGTAGATGAAGCAACCAAACTATCTTAGGTTCAAACCCCTAAGGGGACAAACTGTAAAAGGCAGGAAAAAAAAGTAAATGCAATTAAATATTATAAATATTTAAAAAACATTCAGGTCACCTTCCTATTCCCGAGGAAATGCTCGAAAGAGTTAATAAAATAAAAAAAAAAACAGAATGAGTGCCTCCTAATGAATTTTGTGCATCTCCAATCAAGGAAATTCATGTCAAAATTTGCAACAATTTTCATGACATAGATTAGGCTAGGTTCACATTGCGTTAATGTGTGCACGCTAACGGACAGCGTTGCATGGCGAAAATGTCGCAATTAAAGCCGTGCAACGGGTCCGTTAGCGCACCCATTGACAGCAATGTGAAGTTTCCCTGTAGCGCATCACTAGCGCGTGCCTTTTTCAGCTCGCGCTAGCGATGTGCTGTTCTTCGGTGGCGCGCCGCGGACGCTGCTTGCAGCGTCTGCGGCGCGCCCGAGGTCCGTTCCCCGCTCTCGCAGATCGGGGATCTGCGAGAGCGGGGATGTTAACGTGACCCCTAATGCGGCCCCTAAATAAACATTGCGTTAGCGCAATGCGCTAGCGCTAAACGGGTTGCCCTAACGCAATGTGAACCTAGCCTTATGATGAATTTGATGGTCGCGCTTGACCATGTTTTTCCCTGCTAAGGCTCCAACTACTTTTTAAAAAATTGGGCAGCGCTGATTGGGATTGGCATAAAAAATGCTAAGTGTTGCAAAATGTTGAAAATACTGTCAAATCTGTGTGCAACACAGTTTTACACCGGAATTCTGGCAGAACAAAATGTTTCCCACCATGTTTTCAGACCATATTCTACATTGACAATTGTAGATAAAAGTTACACCACAAGTAAGGTGAAGCAATTAAGCCTTTTACCTTGTGGACCAGTGAAGTAGAAAATGTCAAAATATCAATTCCCTACTGGCTCCCTGGTTTATTGCTGGCTCTCGGTATAGTTTACATTTTGATTACTGCCCAGGTCACAGGGAAACATTTACAGACATTTATGAAAACTGGGCTGTGGTCCAAAGCATCCAATAAGTGCTGGAATTCGACTGTTCTCGTGAAGTAACAGCACACTGCTACCTGCTACTGGAAACAACTTTTTTCCTCCACATTTTACCAAGTTTACAAAACTGCCCAAGTTGTTTAGAAGCAGAATATCAACTATGCAAATATTACATCAAGTCATTTTACACTTTGAATATATAGAATCCTACTTCTTTGACAGGTTTCATGAATCTCTATCAATTTTTGACCTGGCTAGGTTATAAAAGCATCTTAACAATTTACATTAACATGCATAAACTCACATTTTATAACACTTTACAAAAAAAACCATCCTATTGCCATCCGCAGCACATTATCTCCATTATGGGTCTATGCTGTTTATTTGTAAATATCTGCGGAAAGACACAAGATTGATTTCCGAGAGCTTGGCAAATGCAAATACAACCAATTTGTGACAAATTGGAAGAATTCCTCTCCCAGCTCTTTCAGTGTAATGAAGAATGCTCATTTCTACTTAAAAATGCTGCCGAGAATTATGGCTAGAGACAGCAGTTGAAAAGTGGCCATAAAAAGATTTTTTTTTTTTTTTTCGGAACGAAACGGTAATGCAAATAAGAACTTGAAGTCATCTTATGATGTTTGCACAGGCTCTGATTATTTTTTTCAAGAACATTGTAAGACATTTCTATGTATTTTAAACAACATAAAGAAAAATTGCAGAATAAAGTTTGTAAATATAAATTTAAAGTAGTTGAATTCCAACTTGTATTTACTATGTAATGTATTTTATATGTTATTTCATGTTTTATTACAGGACAAAATCAGTTCACAGAATTATTCACCAAATGCCCAGTAATTATATATACAGTACAGACCAAAAGTTTGGACACACCTTCTCATTTAAAGATTTTTCTGTAGTTTCATGACTATGAAAATTGTAAATTCACACTGAAGGCATCAAAACTATGAATTAACACATGTGGAATTATATACTTAACAAAAAAGTGTGAAACAACTGAAAATATGTCTTATATTCTAGGTTCTTCAAAGTAGCTACCTTTTGCTTTGATGACTGCTTTGCACACTCTTGGCATTCTCTTGATGAGCTTCAAGAGGTAGTCACCGGGAATGGTCTTCCAACAATCTTGAAGGAGCTCCCAGAGATGCTTAGCACTTGTTGGCCCTTTTGCCTTCACTCTGCCGTCCAGCTCACCCCAAGCCATCTCAATTGAGTTCAGGTCTGGTGGCTGTGGAGGCCAGGCCATCTGGCGTAGCACCCCATCACTCTCCATCTTGGTCAAATAGCCCTTACACAGCCTGGAGATGTGTTTGGGGTCATTGTCCTGCTGAAAATTAAATGATGGTCCAACTAAACGCAAACCGGATGGAATAGCATGACGCTGCAAGATGCTGTGGTAGCCATGCTGGTTCAGTATGCCTTTAATTTTTAATAAATCCCCAACAGTGTCACCAGCAAAGCACCCCCACACCATCACATCTCCTCCATGCTTCACGGTGGGAACCATGCATGTAGAGTCCATCCGTTCACCTTTTCTGCGTCACACAAAGACACGGTGGTTGGAACCAAAGATCTCAAATTTAGACTCATCAGACCAAAGCACAGATTTCCACTGGTCTAATGTCCATTCCTTGTGTTCTTTAGCCAAAACAGGTCTCTTCTGCTTGTTACCTGTCCTTAGCAGTGGTTTCCTAGCAGCTATTTTACCATGAAGGCCTGCTGCACAAACTCTCCTCTTAACAGTTGTTGTAGAGATATGTCTGCTGCTAGAACTCTGTGTGGCATTGACCTGATCTCTTACCTGAGCTGCTGTTAACCTGCGATTTCTGAGGCTGGTGACTCAGATAAACTTATCCTCAGAAGAAGAGGTGACTCTTGGTCTTCCTTTCCTGGGGCGGTCCTCATGTGAGCCAGTTTCTTTGTAGCGCTTGGTTTTTGCAACTGCACTTGGGGACACTTTCAAAGTTTTCCCAATTTTTCAGACTGACTGACCTTCATTTCTTAAAGTAATGATGGCCACTCATTTTTCATTACTTAGCTGCTTTTTTCTTGCCATAATACAAATTCTAACAGTCTATTCAGTAGCACTATCAGCTGTGTATCCACCAGACTTCTGCACAACACAACTGATGGTCCCAACTCCATTTATAAGGCAAGAAATCCCACTTATTAAACCTGACAGGGCACACCTGTTAAGTGAAAACCATTGCTGGTGACTACCTCTTGAAGCTCATCAAGAGAATGCCAAGAGTGTGCAAAGCAGTCATCAAAGCAAAAGGTGGCTACCTTGAAGAACCTAGAATATAAGACATATTTTCAGTTGTTTCACACTTTTTTGTTAAGTATATATTTTCCACATGTTTTAATTCATAGTTTTGATGCCTTCAGTGTGAATGTACAATTTTCATAGTCATGAAAATACAGAAAAATCTTTAAATGAGAAGATGTGTCCAAATTTTTGGTCTGTACTGTATACGACAGAGGAGGTACTGTGAAACTGTCACAGGCTTGCTTTGTGAGATGATATGCTTAGCAGGAGGTCTGAGTGAGCAACAAAAGTGTTGAGGTAGTGGCATTGGTTGAGAGAAAAGGGGAACAGTAGAGTGGGCTAGATAGAACATCACCTGGATCAGGGGAGCTGGGATAGCAAGATACAGCAGAGCTGACTGTATGGACAACACCTTGTGATGTAACAGACTTATAGAAGCCGGGACAAGGACGAAACAGAAAAGTACTGACCAATGACTTGGCACCCTGTTAGTCATGCAGATGCTGTTAGAATGAGTAGGCTGCTTGGAGAGTGTTGCGGCCCTTTTTATGGTTGTGCTTAGAATTTTGTGGTGGTCCTTTATCCTTATAGTCTTAATAGCTCAAAGATCCTCTTATCATAAGGGCCATAAGAGTAAGTTTGACTTTAGTGGTAACACGGGTTGCCTTCTTTTTACAAAGTCAAAGTACTGCCTGCTACAAGCACTAACTGTCTCCTTCCAGCTGCATTGCTGGGAGAAAATGTAATCAACCAATTGATTGGATTTCTATCATTTATTAGAACTAGAAATGTTACATGAGACCATAGATTCCCATTCCCTTTAGTGATATGAATAACGAATACTACCTGTCAGCAGGTTTTGCTGTGTAATCTGATGGCAACACGATGTAGAGACAGAGACCCTGATTCCAGCAATGTTTAACTTACTAGGCTGTGTTTTTCAGTCACTGCCAAATTTCACAATAGCAAAAGAAATCACTAGCTGCCATCACCACCACCAATCGTTTATGCAGTCCGATTGGACACCTGTTAAAGGTAGCTTTAGGAATGTGGTTTGCAGAACAAAAAGAACAGAGCCATTACATTTTATATATTTAATCTGGAAAGGTAGACAGTGTTTATAAAAAATATACAAAGATGATTCATAATGGGAGCAAAACAATATATACAATTACAAAAAATAAGAAGGAATAGCAAAGAAAAGTAGTAAACCTTGTGCTGGAGGAATTGCTCTTATTTTTATTGTGTCAAACGCTCAGATTAGGAAAGTGGCACACTATCACTGCGAACTATGTCTTTCTTTATGAAAAAAGACTTCCAAACTCTCATTTTTATTAAATCAAGGTTACAACCACATACCTCCTCTTGGTGAGCTCATAAGGGGGTAGTTTGGGGGATGTGCTACAGTGGGGCAAAAAAGTATTTAGTCAGTCAGCAATAGTGCAAGTTCCACCACTTAAAAAGATGAGAGGCGTCTGTAATTTACATCATAGGTAGACCTCAACTATGGGAGACAATCTGAGCAAAAAAAATCCAGAAAATCACATTGTCTGTTTTTTTATCATTTTATTTGCATATTATGGTGGAAAATAAGTATTTGGTCAGAAACAAAATTTCATCTCAATACTTTGTAATATATCCTTTGTTGGCAATGACAGAGGTCAAACGTTTTCTGTAAGTCTTCACAAGGTTGCCACACACTGTTGTTGGTATGTTGGCCCATTCCTCCATGCAGATCTCCTCTAGAGCAGTGATGTTTTTGGCTTTTCGCTTGGCAACACGGACTTTCAACTCCCTCCAAAGGTTTTCTATAGGGTTGAGATCTGGAGACTGGCTAGGCCACTCCAGGACCTTGAAATGCTTCTTACGAAGCCACTCCTTCGTTGCCCTGGCGGTGTGCTTTGGATCATTGTTATGTTGAAAGACCCACCCACGTTTCATCTTCAATGCCCTTGCTGATGGAAGGAGGTTTGCACTCAAAATCTCACGATACATGGCCCCATTCATTCTTTCATGTACCCGGATCAGTCGTCCTGGCCCCTTTGCAGAGAAACAGCCCCAAAGCATGATGTTTCCACCACCATGCTTTACAGTAGGTATGGTGTTTGATGGATGCAACTCAGTATTCTTTTTCCTCCAAACACGACAAGTTGTGTTTCTACCAAACAGTTCCAGTTTGGTTTCATCAGACCATAGGACATTCTCCCAAAACTCCTCTGGATCATCCAAATGCTCTCTAGCAAACTTCAGACGGGCCCGGACATGTACTGGCTTAAGCAGTGGGACACGTCTGGCACTGCAGGATCTGAGTCCATGTGTAGTGTGTTACTTATGGTAGGCCCTGTTACATTGGTCCCAGCTCTCTGCAGTTCATTCACTAGGTCCCCCCGTGTGGTTCTGGGATTTTTGCTCACCGTTCTTGTGATCATTCTGACCCCACGGGGTGGGATTTTGCGTGGAGCCCCAGATCGAGGGAGATTATCAGTGGTCTTGTATGTCTTCCATTTTCTAATTATTGCTCCCACTGTTGATTTCTTCACTCCAAGCTGGTTGGCTATTGCAGATTCAGTCTTCCCAGCCTGGTGCAGGGCTACAATTTTGTTTCTGGTGTCCTTTGACAGCTCTTTGGTCTTCACTAGGGTTGAGCGAAACGGATCGGTCATTTTCATAAGTCGCCGACTTTTGGCAAAGTCGGCGTCTCATGAAACCCGACCCGATCTCTGTGTGGGGTCGGCCATGCGGAACGCGATCTTGGCGCCAAAATTTCCCCATTGACGTGCATAGGGTTTCGTGTTCCGGCCGATCCCCGATTTTTCGCAGTAATCGGCCGACTTCGCCCGACTCGACTTTTCAGATAGTCGGGTTTCGTGAAACACCACTCGACCCTAAAACAGGCAAGGTCGCTCAACCCTAGTCTTCACCATAGTGGATTTTGGAGTCAGACTGTTTGAGGGTGTGCACAGGTGTCTTTTTATACTGATAACAAGTTTAAACAGGTGCCATTACTACAGGTAATGAGTGGAGGAAAGAGGAGACTCTTAAAGAAGAAGTTACAGGTCTGTGAGAGCCAGAAATCTTGATTGTTTGTTTCTGACCAAATACTTATTTTCCACCATAATATGCAAATAAAATGATAAAAAAAACAGACAATGTGATTTTCTGGATTTTTTTTGCTCAGTTTGTCTCCCATAGTTGAGGTCTACCTATGATGTAAATTACAGACGCCTCTCATCTTTTTAAGTGGTGGAACTTGCACTATTGCTGACTGACTAAATACTTTTTTGCCCCACTGTAGGTACATTACAATTTTATGATAGTGGTAGATATTGGCATAATTTTTCTTATTGCAATTTTACCAGTCTACAGAGATGAAACATGGCATGGATAGCATCATCCATACTTTGATGTGAGTAAAGGCGTTTTGTGCAGTGATGGGCGAACCCGTGGATGTTCGGGTCCGGCAGGTTTTGCTGAACATTTAAAAAAAGTTTAGTTCGGGTAACAGAACGGAACCCGAACTTGAACCTGAACCCCATTCAAATGAATGGGGGGCCCAAACATCACTGTTTTTCCTGCTATCAACTGTGTGACAGTGTGAGAAACACCGGCTCTGATCGCGATAAGTTCATTACAGCTGGCAAGAGCTCTGCGATTCCCATGCTGTCATACAGATGACAACGTGTAAGTCAGCAGCTGTGACCGACGGTAAAAAGGTTACCGTCAGTCACAGGCATCAGGTGATGAGTAGTGTTGAGCGATACCATCCTATACTTGAAAGTATCGGTATCGGAAAGTATCAGCCGATACCGGCAAAGTATCGGATCTAATCCGATACCGATACCCGATACCAATACAATAGTTATCAGCTGGAAGAGTATGACCCATGAATTAAAACATAACTTTTACTAAATTGTTAAAAATGGACTAACAATGTGTAACAAATGAAGGTGCTCACGCCGAAAACTGTGCATAATAAAAAACTAGTTGGATCTCACCGATTGTAGACAGGAGGCACCCACGTAGGTGAAACGGGGTCCCTGGGAGGGTCCAATAAAAATAGGGCAATGTAAGTAAGGGACGGGGATCTGTTTACTACTTCCCCTGTCGTGCCCCAGCAATGACTCCTGTCCTTACAAGGACAGGCCCGAATGAGCCCTATTAGGGACACCCCCACCAAATGTCAAGTAGTAAAACGCCTCCCAACGGAGTTATGTTTTAATTCATGGGTCATACTCTTCCAGCTGATAACTACTGTTTACCCTAAGAGTTGTGCAACAGTTTGGTATATCCAAGCTGCAGCTGTATATCCGATACCAATACAAGTCAATGGGACACCAAGTATCGGACGGTATCCTGTATGGTTCCCAGGGTCTGAAGGAGAGGAAACTCTCCTGCAGGCCCTGGGATCCATATCAATGTGTAAAAGAAAGAATTAAAATAAAAAATAGGGATATACTCACCCTCCGACGCAGCCTGGACTTTACCGCCGTAACCGGGAGCCGTTGTACCTAAGAATGCGCGCTTGAAGGGCCTTAGATGAGGTCACGGCGCTCTGATTTGTCCGTAGCGGTCGCGTGACCGCTACGGACCAATCACAAAGCCGTGACGTCGCCTAAGGTCTTTCAAGCGCTTGAAATACCTTAGAAGACGTCCGCAGCTTCTGATTGGTCGCGTAGCGGTCGCGTGACCGCTACGTGACCAATCACAAAGCAGTGACGTCACCTAAGGTCTTTCAAGCGCTTGAAAGACCTTAGGTGACGTCACTGCTTTGTGATTGGTCCGTAGCGGTCACGCGACCGCTACGGACCAATCAGAGCGCCGTGACGTCATCTAAGGCCCTTCAAGCGCACATTTTTAGGTACAACGGCTCCCGGTTACGGCGGTAAAGTCCAGGCTGTGCCGGAGAGGTGAGTATATCCCTATTTTTTATTTTAATTCTTTCTTTTACACATTGATATTAATCCCGATACCGATTCCCGATACCACAAAAGTATCGGATCTCGGTATCGGAATTCCGATACCCGCAAGTATCGGCCGATACCCGATACTTGCGGTATCAGAATGCTCAACACTAGTGATGAGAGTACTATTTTCATCTTCGTACACTGATAGCCGTGAAAACAGGTGTACAATGATGAGAGTATTCATCAGCCGCACCTGTTACCTTCACTTCCTGTCTCGCTTGCCTCTCTTGTTTTCCTGAATGCAGGTGGTAACGTTATCTGCGTACTCTCTTGTAATACATCCCTACGAATGTCACTGATTACTTTCATTATACATTATTTTAGATATTATAGGTGGTTTCCTAACCTGTGCCTGTTAAGTGCACGGCACCTGAAGTTGGGAGTGCCAGAGATGCGCCTGATCCAGGGTTAAAGGCAATCTGTCACCAAGGTTTTGCTACCCTCTCAGAGCAGCATGATATAGAGGCAGAAACTTTGATTCCAGCAAAGGATCACTTATTTTACTAGTTGCTGCAGTTTTCAAAAAATCACAGTTTGATCTGTTGCAGATCCACTAGTTCTCTAAAAGTTCAATGCACAGTGTATACAACAACCTGCCAGAGATAGAGGTCCCAATGGACTATAGGTCATGTGGAATATGGAGGACTACCTGGCAACAAGTTTACTTGTAGTGGTAATCTCCTGCTAATGAAACTGATTAAAAAAAATCTACAGCAAGCAGCCCAATAAGTGATACATCACTGGAATCAGGGTCTCAGCCTACATTATTATGTTCTCAAGTTATGTGGCAAATACTTGGTGAAAGATTCCCTTTAAAACTTGATTTGACAGACTGAACTGGTTCCAATAAAATTCAATTTTATAAAATTGAGCATTTCCCTTTTCTTGTCCACTTGCTTTACGGGATGTTAAAAGCTAAGGTCAAGACAGGCCATTTTTTCTATTAAAACAAAATACAATAATTTCAATTAAAGTCATCAGTGGGATTTTATTTTATCCAATGCATTAAACTTTGCTTTATAGTTTTGTTATGAGACTAATCGTAACCTTAAAATTATTGTCTAAGCTCTATGGGTAAAAAAAAGAAAAAAAAAAAAAGGATAAAAATAGGATAAAAAAAAGGATTAAAAAAATGATGCTACAAGGTAGCAAAGATTTCTAGAGGGAACCGATAGTTTGGAAATCTAAGAGAAAAAGTAATAAAAGGGAGGTTGCTCTCCATTATCATGGCTGTCAAAGCCCAACAAGTTTGTCGTTCACAATAAACAAAATTGCCACCTAGCAGCGAGAAAGAGAGAGGGCTCATATACCTTGACGTGTAACATTTCCATTCCAAACATTCAACTCCAACCAGGCTCTGCAGGAACATATCTATTAGCCAAACCTGCAGTTAGCCCATCAACTATACAATATGGAACCTTTTAGAGTGAAAAGACCAATCAGAATTACATGATCCTTTGTCTGGAAAGTATGATACAGTTCATTCAGGACGGAGTATTATTGTTCCAAATTACAGGTACAGGCACGGAAGTGAAAGTCTTTTTTATAGACGCAAAAAATGGAATCCACAATGCAGTCCGTAATTCCGAAAGCATTTGTGCTTAATTATAAGGCAAGCTTAGATTTCTGCAATGAAAATAGCCTAATTAATGATGAAAAAAAAAACATATATGGTTCCACAAAGGAAAACTTGATCAATGATAAACTTTATCAGTGTACATGTTACCCTCAGAGCCGGTGTCTGATGCTCTGATTATTCTAATCACACGGCCATCAGCCTCTGATTAGAATGGGATCCATTTTGCTCGGATGTGGAGAATTGAAAAAAACAAAAAGTTTCTCCATTTCCTCCATTCAGTCTGTCCATGAAAATCAGATTGCGCTTACAGTTGTGCTCAAAAGTTTACATACCCTGGCAGAATTTTTGCTTTCTTGGCCTTTTTTCAGAAAATATGAATGATAACACCAAAACTTTTTCTCCACTCATGGTTAGTGGTTGGGTGAAGCCATTTATTGTCAAACTACTGTGATTCCTCTTTTTAAATCATAATGACAACCCAAAACATCCATATAACTGACATCTGTTACTTGAGGCAAATCGTGCATGCTGCTATATTTTTCCTTGGTCTGATGGGAAAAAAGTTGGACATGTGTATTGACTTAGTGAGTGCGATCCGATGTTTTGACAGATTGCTCTGGGACTGAAATTACTGTAGTCTGCATGAGCCCTTAAAATAATGCTGTCATCACAAATTGACTGTTCAAACCAAGCACGGGTGCCTGTGCTTGGTTTGAACAGTCATTTTGTGCTGACAGATTTATTTTTGATAGAAAAAAACTTGGGTTTTCATTGGCTGTAGGCCATAATCATCAACATTAACACAAATAAACACTTGAAACAGATCACTCTGTTTGTAATGACTCTATGTAATATATGAGGTTCACTTTTTGTATTGAAAAACTGAAATAAATTCACTTTTTGATGATATTCTAATTTTGTGAGAAGCACCTGTAATGTGAATTGTGATGTGCATTAACGAGGTTAGTAATATTGATAGTGTGTGTAGTTTGACAGAAGGGATAGTGAGCGTTGATGTTTGGAAGGGGCTACGTTGAAGGGACAATTTCCATTCAAAGAGACAGATAGGGCCTAGAATGCACACAAAGAGGACCTAAGGTCCAGTGTGAACAGTGCCGCATTCTTGGGTGTCCATAAAGTGAGAGGAGACCATAGGAAAGAGATAGTGAGATCCAGAACAGAAGTGACTAAGAGACAGAATGATCGATCGGAGATGGGTCCTGGGAAAGGACGCCTGGCAGAAAGGACCAAAGTGTATAGCTTTTGAAAGAAAAATGTTTAGAATTGAGAGTCCTCAGTGGTTGATACCTTTTAATGGCTAACTGAATAGATGGTAACAAATTGCAAGCTTTTGAGACTACTCAGGTCTCTTCATCAGGCATAGATTAATACAAATTCTGAAGAATCACATATTTATACACAACATAGCACAGAACAAAAAAAAAACAAACAAACAAACATGGATAAGACAGGTGGCATGAAGCAGAATTACCATGAGTGATAAACAGTTATGTCCATACATGTTGGGCCAGTTCTTAGATAAGGAATGTTTTATTGTCCTGATTGGGGTCTCTGTTGTGATGACCCCTTATAGTCTGAGGGGCAAGTTCCTTAGTTGATGTAAAAAGACATAAATCCATGCGACACATACATTCCACCACTAAGACAGTCAAAGGTCATCATCAGTTTATATTCCCAGACTCTTCTGTCTCTCTGTGTTTTGAAGTTACCTTTCAATACAAGTAATTTCATGTCCATAATGCTATGATTTGGGAGACAAAAATCATAGCATTATGGACATGAAATTACTTGTATTGAAAGGTAACTTCAAAACACAGAGAGACAGAAGAGTCTGGGAATATAAACTGATGACGACCTTTGACTGTCTTAGTGGTGGAATGAATGTGTCGCATGGATTTATGTCTTTTTACATCAACTAAGGAACTTGCCCCTCAGACTATAAGGGGTCATCACAACAGAGACCCCAATCAGGACAATAAAACATTCCTTATCTAAGAACTGGCCCAACATTTATGGACATAACTGTTTATCACTCATGGTAATTCTGCTTCATGCCACCTGTCTTATCCATGTTTTTTTTTTGTTCTGTGCTATGTTGTGCATAAATATGTGATTCTTCAGAATTTGTATTAGTCTATGCCTGATGGAGCGACCTGAGTAGTCTCGAAAGCTTGCAATTTGTTACCATCTTTTCGGTTAGCCATTAAAAGGTATCAACCACTGAGGACTCTCAATTCTAAACATTTTTCTATCTACTGGCTAACACGGTACCAAGATATATATCTTTCCTGTAGCTTTTGAAAGTAACTTGTCCAAACAGGACTGAGTTCGTGAGACGTGTAGAAAGTGCCGTGCGGGAGTTCGGGAGTGCGGGAGTTCCTTAAGCGTCAGACCTGTGTAGACAAGATGTCTCCTTTCTCACTTAACCCCGGATACAAAAGTGAATGAAGCCAGATTAACCCTTTTTCTTCGGCACTTTTCTAGACTGTAGTAATAGATGACATCATGCCTGTCAAGAAATCTACAAACAACCAAAATTGCCTCACTCCATTTCTGAACCCCTTCTGCCGATTGGGGGAATCAGCCGTTCAATAGCTGACAAAGATGTGCACTTTAAGAAAACATCATTTTTAAAAGGTCTCCTTTCAATGACATCCTATTTTCCAAAGTGTGTATAATAACCTATAACCCAAACCAAGAAATTACTTTAAAAGTTTCATGTATGAGCAGTTTGAAGTAGAAGTTGGTATACCTAACTACACATTAACAATATTATAACCTGCAATGTAATGTATTACTCCAATGTGGGTAGCGCAAGCGCCGGTAATCATCTTTTGCAAGATTAACTCTTTGGGAGCCATGAGGACGACATCCGTGCATGTATATAGAACCTATGGTAATCAAGCTGTCATCTTCCATTATGCCCAAGCACCCAGCTGCCGGCTAGCGCTGACAGATTACGCTCCTGTCTCCACTGACAGCAAGGGTCTTAAATTAAATGTAAATTAGTGTCAAGGGTATAGACTGAATTACTACCTAATTTACTGTACTAGGATAACAAAGTATTTTACAGGTCTGCCTAAAAAAGTAGGCTTGATTCTGGAGATTAACAGCTACATGTTTATTTGCTTGGAGAGTTTAGGCTGTGTAGACCTGTCTCATTACTCCAAGCAAAATTATTGGCAGAACAGATTCCCTGCTAGTTATGGCACCCTTGACACTTAGTGCAAGGCTTCCTTAAGGTGCGATGTTGAAAGCATATCATTCAGGGCAAATGAAAACAACATTACCTTAGAAAATTGGGAAGGAGCATTCCTGGAAGCACGCTTAACAGATGTAAACATTCATACAGTGTGATAAATAAAAAAAAAATAGAACTTGGATTATTTTGTAACATAAAAAAAAAATTGTATTTCTTTCTGGGTTTTGGAGTTTAATTTCAAGAAGAAAAAAAATCTGCAAAAAAAAATGCAATTTTAATCTACAAACTTTCCATACTGTAATTATTTCTGCTGAAATTTTCCTGAAGATAATTTAAAAAAAAAAAAAAACATTCAGAATGTCTTATTTTATGGAGACTCTAAAAACTTCCAAATTTGATCAGTTTTCTGTTCTCCAATGGGGTCCTTTGTCTTGGCAGATCAGGGCACTTTTTTGACAATTTTAATCCTTTATGATCATGGCGAGAATTGGAATTGTACAAGTCAAATGTTAAGATGACGTCTCATATAGAAAATTAGAAATTCTAATTATAAAGACTACATTTTAAAACATTTACATTTTACTGATTAAGAAACCTCCCTAAACTATTCTATTTTTAAAGGGAATAGGTCAGCAGGATTTTACTGTGTAATCTGACAGCAGCATGATGTAGGAGCAGAGAACCTGATTCCAGGAATGTGTCACTTAGTTTATCATAACTGCTGCACCCAGTAGAGTCACAGTTTTCTCTGCTGCAGATCTAGCAGAGCTCAGCTGTTGAGCCCTGTATAACCCCGGCCACACCACAGCTTTCGGTGTACATTGTATAGTGACATAATGCTGCCAATTCAGTGCTGGGGGATTGGTTGGACTAGGATGCATGAGGCCAGTTGTCTTGTAGTGATAATCTCCTGCTGATAAAACACTGATTATATTGATAAAGCAAAACACAGCCCAGTAAGGGACATTGCTGTAATCAGGTTCTCTGCTCCTACATTATGGGGCTCTCAGATTAAAGGGAATCTGTTAGCAGGTTTTTGCCATGTATGGCAGATTGGTCATTGCACTCAAAAGTGGAGCGTCAGCACAAAATAACTTTTCAATAAGAACAGGTGCTCTGTGCACTCATGTTGTGGCCAAACCGTTCCATAGACCTGCCTATCTTCTTGTTTTATATCAAATCTCTATCCCCTTTTTACTTCATTGATAAATCTGGCTTTACAAGTGGCAGAGAAGTACAGAGATCGTTGGAAGTGGGTGGGAAAGTGCACTGAACTCTTTAGACACCGTAAGGACTGCCAGAACAGTCATTTTGTGAGACCCAACCTCCCACCAGGATTTCAATATGTCTTAGGCTTGTATGTGTGCACTAAATATGTGTAGGAACGGTCCTAATTCTTATGCACTGTGACTTACTATCCTATCTTTCTGGAATGGTTGGTTCTCGTTTATCCAGTTGTAAGCGTTGCTGCGCATTGTACGCACAGCATAACAGTGGAGTCTGTGTTCTCAGCAAGGAGACCACTGATCTATGCAGGCACATGTTTTCCTGTCTGCCTCTGACGTCAAGAACCTAAGTCAGCCATCGATCAAAGGGAGAAGCCAATAGTGTTAATGTGAATTTGTCAGTAGGTTGTCATCATTTAATTTGAGAGCAGCATAATGTAGGGGCTGAGAGCCCGATTCCAAGGATGTGTCACTTATTAGGCTGTGTTCTGTAATTTTAAAATAATTCGTGTTTTAATCAACAGGAGATTATCACTAGAGGACTAGGTCTCACGTGCAAGACAGTCCAGCTTTTCTGTGTAACCCCGCCCCCACCACAGATTGTAAACTGTTCATTGTACGTAGCCTGCCAAAGGAAGCTACCAATCAGGGGTGTGGGCCGGGTTATGCCGAGCTCAGCATTCTGACCACTGCTGAATCTGCAATTGAGAAATCAACAATTCTATTAAAACTGTATCAAGCAGTCCAGTAAGTAACATCGTTGGAATCAGGCTCTCTGCTGTTACATCATGCTTCTCTCAGATTACATTGCAAACACCTGATGACAGATTCCCACTAGTTACAGAGCAGGCCAAATTTCAGCAAGTGCATTCTTCGGCCCAATACACTTAGCAATTCATTTGCATACCACAGAAAACAGATTTAACAAGATTGAGACAAAGGAATAAAAATACAAAAAGGTACCAATGAGATCAACATTCGCTGGGCTGTTAGTGCATATGAATGATTTACTGGGATGGGGGGTGAGTGGGGGCAAACTTACTGACACTGAAAAGTAACAGTATATCCATCACGTTTAGTTACCCTACCTCGTGTCCTCCCTTGGCCTCCTGCTGTCTCTTCTGCTGATACTTGAATTCTGGTCTTCCTGCATCCAAGATGGCTGCCCCAATGGTATAGGGAGCAGTGGTATCATGCCTCCACAGAACAGGAAAGGGAGTGGTTGTTTGGTTCAGACTTACTACACTCCCCGTGCCACTATGGCAGCCATCCTGGATACAGGTGGTGGACTAAGACTGGTCTAGAGGGAGGGAAATGGAGGGCGCTTGGTATAGTGACATGATATATACAGTAGAAAGCAACACCACTGCAATTCAGTATGCACCCATGGGTCCTTTCAGGTAACTGGACTTGTTTCATTGACAACATTAAACACACCTATCCCTGATAAGTGCCATAAGGCAAGGCTCCGCATACTATAATTATATATACAGTATCACTCCAAGAGTTAACAATGTCTCTAGAGCAGTTCAATGTTACACTTCACTGATTCTTCCCTTCTACCCCTGTTCCTGACATGTTTACAACCCCTTGGGATACTGATGACACCAATAGTCTAAATACAGCCTTGTTCATGGCTAATGATTGTGATGGGTGATCTGTAATCCCAATGAAAAGATGAACGCACACCCTGCCGCACCTGTGAACTTGTTACTGTTCTCTAGAGAGAATTTACACTGATTGTGCCATTCTCATTGCTGGAAAATAGGCTTTATATCATTTTAAAAACAATATAGATAGAATTTGTAAAGGACAGTAAATTCTATCTATATATTGTGTGCTTGTATGCATTTATTGGTATATATTAAACATAGAGACGTCACTAGGCCAGGAGTTTTACAGTCCGCTTATATCCTAAAATGACTATCTACTATGTATGACAAATTAGTCTTCCTAATGGTTATCTAGCAAAGTATTATAGATTAGTACAGAAAGGTGTTCTGCTAACCATAACATAACATAATGACCCTAGAGGAGAATAGATCCAGATATACTGTCCAATAAAAATAAAATATGGCCATTAAAACATTTACCCTCATCAGCTTAGGATTATATTATGGTACTTAGTTAACACTATTTTAATCATCAGGGCATTTTTAATTTTTGGGACAACCATCAAATTCAGGTGAATTTTTGGTTGTCCTGAAGAAGGAGTTGGAATGACTGAAATGCGTTGACAATAAACCAACATTTCATTTTCCATTATGGCTTAGTTGTCATTTATCCAGTAGTGCAGATTACTTCCATTACTGGTGGCATTTTTCAGTAATATTTTAATCATAAGAGCATAAAAGTTATCCCGCCATGACAAGGTGCACCCAATCAGGATGGTCCCTAATACAGCTAATTACTTTGCTATGTGCCAGCAGGCCTCAAAATAGAGGAGTTGGAGCAGGTCCTAGACCCAAGATGCACAGCCTAGTTTTTTGGGGGGGAGGGAGGAGGAGATTTTATTCTTGTTTCTCTTCATTTTGGGTCATACTCATAAGTAACTTACTGATAAAGAAAAAATATATATTTTTTAACTTATTATATTGCCTATATTTAATTGGGAAGAAATTAATATTGCCCGCATTCAAAGCTTTTATGCCCGTTTCAGGCAGAAATTGCTTTCAAAAGTCACAAAATGTTTGCATAACGTGGAGTTGAAAGAAATGGATTTTGCGTTTTTACGCCAGTTTAATGCAGCTCAAAATGGAAGGAGACAAGGAAGGATCTAGGTGGGAGCGGGCATGGCTTTCCATTTCTTACACCAGAAATGCAGAGAAAGAAGCTAATTTTCCTGACCAGATATATTGCAAAGTTTCTTATTTTCACATGTACTATTGATTTATGAAATATAAATTAAAACAACGGTTACTCCTTAATAAATCAGATCCTATACGTTACCACAGTGGCTGGTATTAGATGGGGAAACTTCCTTGGGAGACTGAGGAAGTGCTCTGTCACATCCCAGAGCACTCAGGCCATGTGCACACGTTCAGGATTTTTTGCGTTTTTTTCGCATTTTTTCGCTATAAAAACGTGATAAAAACGCGAAAAAAAACGCTAACCTATGCCTCCTATTATTTACAGTGTGTTCCGCATTTTTTGTGCAAATGTTGCGATTTTTTTCCGCGAAAAAATCGCATCGCGGAAAAAAAAGCAACATGTTCATTAAAAATGCGGAATTGCGGGGATTCCGCACACCTAGGAGTCCATTGATCTGCTTACTTCCCGCACGGGGCTGTGCACACCATGCGGGAAGTAAGCAGATTATGTGCGGTTGGTACCCAGGGTGGAGGAGAGGAGACTCTCCTCCACGGACTGGGCACCATATAAGTGGTAAAAAAAAAAGAATTAAAATAAAAAATAGTGATATACTCACCTTCGATGTCTTCCCGCCTCTCAGGTGCATGCTGCCGCTTCGGTTCCTGTAGCTGGTGTGCGGTGAAGGACCTGCGATGACGTCACGGTCCTGTGAGTGGTCGAGACCGGTCATGTGACCGCTCACGTGACCGCGACGTCATGGAAGGTCCTGCGCGCACACACCATCTATACGGAACGGACGCCGCTGAGGTCTGCAGGTGAGTATAAGCATTTTTTTTATTTTTTTTATTATTTTTAAACATTCTATCTTTTACTATAGATGCTGCATAAGCAGCATCTATAGTAAAAAGTTGGTCACACTTGTCAAACAGTATGTTTGACAAGTGTGACCAACCTGTCAGTCAGTTTTCCAAGCGATGCTACAGATCGCTTGGAAAACTTTAGCATTCTGCAAGCTAATTACGCTTGCAGAATGCTAAAAAAAAAAACGCAAAAAAAACGGAAAAAAAACGCAAAAAAAAAAAATGCGGATTTCTTGCAGAAAATTTCCGGTTTTCTTCAGGAAATTTCTGCAAGAAATCCGGACGTGTGCACATACCCTTAGTGTCTTAATTCATATGCAAATGAGGCACTGATTTCTCAAGGATGCAGCAAGAGATTGAAAGCTAAATCCATCGACACCTTTATATCTTCTAAGATTTGCATAACTAATAAAAAAAATATCTGATGCGTTTTGTGCAACTGTACGAGGATCACGTTACCCTAACTTGTTACATAGACTTTTCCTTCTCTCTCAGATTCACTTTTTTGGGAGCCTAGGTTTCAACTTCAACTAATTAAAAAGAGAACAGACTCATGTAAAGGTAATTTTCATTATATTTTCAGCATTCACGCCATCATATTAAAATTAACACTGGTTTATGACAACAGTTAGAAAAACAGAAAAAGTCTTCTATAGCCATTAAAAGGGTACAGTAGGATCGAAGGTGGTAGCTGGCGATCTCGCATCAACGGATGCCAGAAATGATGACGAAAATTTTAGACTTAACTAAAGAGTCATCTAAAGTTTAACCCCTGAAGATGTAATTATACATGCCAAAACAGGTCTATCAATCTCTATGCATGAAAGCAAGTTATGAGTTCAGTATATGACTGCTTTCTTAAAAAAAAAACAGTGTCCACCTGTCCACAGGTTGTGTGTACTAGTGCAGCTCAGCCCCATTCAATTCAGTTGCGAAACACAAAATATAGACAGGTAGAGCATTTAAAAAATGTTCTTCCTTTTTTTCCACAAATTGCACTACACCTACAGTACTACACATACACCTACCCGGCCAGTGCTATTCAAAAAGTGACTGGTTGACTACTATTTAACTACTTGTACTTCTTCTAATTACTCTAAATGGTTAGCCCTATCATTATCATTAAAGAGTTCGCTCATATTGAAAAAAATGTCATTTAATATTATCTTTTTCTTCCTACATTAAAAACAAATGAAGAGAACGGTGGAGCCCATACATTGACTCAAAGGGGATACAAAGGAAGGCCACATAAATGGAATAAATAATAATACAAATAATGTATTTCAGGGCCAGGTAAGATCATACGAGCAATGATGGGGTCAGGATGGAATGTCTTAAGATGTTGCCAGGACAAATAATGAGGGTGTGGAGGGCATTAAAGCAGGGAAGAGGGTAGTGGGAAAGAACACAGCAACAAAATTAAGAGAAGAAAATGGTGATTTAGACGTATCCCGGTGATGGAAGTGCTAGTGATATATAGGGATTGTGTGACAGGGCAGAATATAGGCAGACCATTGCTAGAGCAGCATCCCACCCAACTTTCATAGGTCATAGCGGTAGATTGGTGGGGTGGTGATTATTTTGACTATGCGCTATATCATGGCAGCTGACGTGTCTTTGAAAGGCCACTAGTGATTTGATAAAAAGGGGGAGGGGACTCTCTTAGGTGGGGCCCACCCCCGTGAGTCTACTGGTCTCAAATACTTGGGGACTCTACTGGGCCAAGGTCTCAGGAGGTCATTATCTGGCACACTATCAGGTGAGTCCTTGAACCGATGGTGCAGAACTTTATTGGGTGGGCCTTCAAAGACCCCTTGAACTCTTCCTTGCATTCATGATAGTCATTTAATATGGTAGGTCTGTTATCATTACATTGTTTTTTATATTATTTTCCTAAAGGCTGCTGTGGCCTATAGGAGTGTGTGTGTGTGTATGGGACTGTGGTGATGGGGTTGGATAGGCAAGACCAGAGGACCAATTTTGCTCAGGTATGATCAGTACCTACACTTCACCATGTCACCAGTGATGTGTATGAAAGGCTTGTTGGCTGACCATGACCCCTCTCCATCACAGCCGATGTTTATAGAAAGAGGGCTGGCTTGGCTGTTGAAATGATCAATGGTCACGTCAAGAAATTCATAACTTTTTTTTTCAACATTTTCTTTTTTTTAGTTTGTAAAAAAAGTGTGTAAAAGATGCTTAATAGGGATATTCTACCTTAAGCAATTTAATGTTACTTGGGTAGATTGTAGTTCTCATTACTAGGATTAACTGACAATTTACCAGGATTATCAGATGGTTGACCTGGGGTTCCAGACTCCCACCCACTGCGGCATGATGGTGGGTACATAGGCTACACTGGCACTAAGGTTAGGACTGGCATCCATATTATGTTTCATGTCAATATATGACAGGTGCCAGTTATGTATATTGAATTGCACGTCATTGTGACAAAAACTTGATGCTGGAGACCATGGCACCTGCAAAGTGGGGATGGTACACAATTTCAAAAGGCAAGTAAACTATGGTTTGCCATTTATGGAGGTTGTCCACTTATTTTATATTGATCGCCTATTCTTAGAATAGGTCATCAACATCAGCCTGTTGAGGGCAATTCCACCGTTCAGATATTCCCGGTGTCGGACGGATGTGACTAGTCTCACAGCTGAAGAGCATAGCTCCATCAACTGTATAGTGGCCGCAGTAGGCTACTACAGAATTGAATAGCGGCAGAGGTGTAGTACCTGGCTGTGCTCACTATACAGTTGTGAAGCTGCACAGCACAGCTCCATCAATTTATCACATCAGGCCACCACCGGTAAAGGGAACAGCTGATTCATGTAAATGCCAGGTTTTACCCCCGTTGATCTGATATTGTTGACCTATCCTAAGTGTAGGCTGTCAATATACAATTAGTGGAGAACCCCTTTCATGATATGGATCCTGTTTGAAGTTACTGGAATAATTCACATTTTACCCAGCCATTTTTTTGCATGCTTATAAACATGTATACCTTAAAAATGTGTGTGCAAACCATACAGCAGCTACACTGGCTATTGCCTCATGCTGCAGAATATGCCGACATTGTGCAGAGAAAAATTATGTTGCTCATTTTCCATAGTGTAGTGTCACTATACAGCACAAGGTAGTATGGTCTGGGAGGCAATCCCATCTTCTAGACATTTCCTCTTTGTGTTATGTAATTACCATCCCTATGTGGATATACCTTCTAAATTCAAATTGTTCCTCATTAGTCAAAAGAGAATAGGATTTCCTGATGGGGCTCTTAGGTATTTTAGTTAATCAACCATGAAAGACTATCTTTTAGCTTAGAATAGATATTCACTCAAGGGGAAAGTAAAGACAATAGGCTTGTCTATATCCAAAAAAAAAGCCTAAAATTTATATATAAAAAAAAATATGTATATTTTTTTTCAAATCACTTCAGCCGCATGCTGTCTTATGCCTATATGTAAGCTGACTATCAAGGATGATGGTACTTACCGCATACATTTTTCTCAAATTTTGAAACAAAAACATATTTTGGTGCAGATCAGTAGACGGAAGGAAAAATAAGTGTTACAGCAACAATACACAGTTACATAGTTATTATGGAGGGGAAAAAAGACTTGTCCATCAAGTTGAAGCAAAGAATGGGAAAAGGTAAAGAAAAGGGAATACTAATTGATGAAAATTACATATAGCCAATAGTTTACCATGGTATATCTTGACATTTATCAGAATGCTGCAAACATTCATAAGGTTGTTTTTTTTCAAATACAGCTAGATAAATTGGACATAACATGCACCAATCAACAATATAGTAAGTTTATCTGCAGTTGTTTACAATCATTCACATACAGGGTCGGACTGGGGCCCACCAGAGGAATGGACTTTAGGGGCCCACCCTACAGCTATATGCAAATATCTGTCAGTCGTTATCCCCATTATACTGGAGCATCGGCTGTAAAACACAGGCGGCTCCTGCACATCTACTGTGCGTCCCTATAACTGGGATGTATAATTACGATAGTTTATATTAATGGGGTTCTTTGGTTAAAACAAGTTATTATTACCAATCCATGGGCTCCATAGGATAGGTGATCGCTTGGGTCCGACCATTAGAAACTACACCGATCAGAAGAATGAGGAAGTTTTATCCCCATTTTAAAATGGAGCTGCAGGTGGGATATCTGAAAGCAGCTCCATTCATTCTCTTTGGGGCTTCTAGAAAAAAACAAGTGCAGCCACTGAGGGAATGAATAGATCTCCTCCTCCTCTCCTTCCCACAGCCAAGGGCCCACCGGGGATTTCCCCGGTACCCCGCCAGGCCAGACTGACCCTGTTCACATATTACAATCATATTAAAGGATCATTCTCATTTATAAAAGCCATGGACCAGTGATAACTTGCTGATTGGTAGGGATTTGACCATTGGAACCCTACTAAGCCCTAGAACAAGATTCTACAACTCGATTAACATGTGTCTACAGCCAGGCATGCCCACCACTGCTCCATTTATTATCTATGGGACTACCAGAAAATGCTGAGTGCTGTACTCTACTATTTCAATCAGTCCCATGGACAATGAATGGTAGCAGACATGCCATAGCTCCATTGAGATGGGATATTTCAGAGCTGTATTCTGGAGATAGGTGGGGTTTCCAGTGGTAAGACCCACACTGATCAGCAAGTTGTGGATATATAACCAGTGGTGGACAGAGGCAGAAGAAGGCCCTTGTGCTAGAAGAGAACATAAGCCCTTTTCAGTCTAATTACTCATCAAAATGCACAATTTTACCTGCTTCGGAGCTGCATGTAGCCCCCTTACCTTCTAGGCCCCTTGTTGTCCCAATGATATGTCTGTCGATGGTTATGACCTATTTATATGGAAACTAGATGGTAGCCCGATTCTAACTCATCGGGTATTCTAGAATATGTATATATTTATGTATGTATGTATGTATGTATGTATGTATGTATGTAGCAGCCACATAGTATATAGCACAGGCCACGTAGTATATAGGACCCACATAGTATATAGCAGCCACGCAGTATATAACACAGCCACGTAGTATATAACACAGCCCACATAATGTATAGCACAGGCCACGCAGTATATAAGACAGACCATGCAGTATATAACACAACCCATGTAGTATATAACACAGCCCATGCAGTACATAACACAGCCCACGCAGTATATAACACAGCCCACGCAGTATATAACACAGCCCACGCAGTATATAACACAGCCCACGCAGTATATAACACAGCCCATGCAATATATAACACAGCCCACGTACTATATAGCACAGCCCACACAGTATATAACACAGGCCATGCAGTATATAACACAGGCCATGCAGTATATAACAGTGGCCATGCAGTATATAACACAGCCCATGCAGTATATAACACTGCCCACGTAGTATATAACACTGCCCACATAGTATATAGCCGCCACACAGTATATAACAGCCCACATAGTATATAGCAGCCACGCAGTATATAACAGCCCACATAGTATATAGCAGTGTGGGCACCATATCCCCATTAAAAAAATAATTAAAATAAAAAATAGTTATATACTCACCCTCCGGCATCCAGCGAAGCTGTCCCGATGCGCGTGCGGCTGCCACCAGCTTTCGTTTCCAGAGATGCATTGCAAAATTACCCAGATGACTTAGCGGTCTCGCGAGACCGCTAAGTCTTCTGGGTAATTTTGCAATGCATCTCTGGGAACGGAAGCTGGCGGCAGCCGCGCGTGCATCGGCGGACGACGGAAGGTGAAAATAGCAGGTTTTTTGTTTTTTTATTATTTGTAACCCTAGAACGCATACCCATAGAAATCTACACATTCACGCACCTGGGGCCTTTTAGGCCTGTTTACAATTATCATGGAATAATTCAAATAAAAATACTTTTCAAAATTTATTTTACAATTGCAAGGTAAGGATGCATTCCAACTAGCGCTGGGGTCCGCCAGGAGGGGATCCGTAATGGATCTGACATCCTGGTGACCCCAGCTAAGGCTGGCGGAATCCTGGAGTTACCAGGAGGTCAGATCCATTATGGATCCCCTTCTGGTGAACCCCAGTGCTACTGGGAATGCAGCCTAAGATGTGTATATTTCAAAACATAATTATGTGCATAAAACAACAAAAAAGTAAGTAAATGGGCACGCCAAATATAGGCATTCTATATGCAATTTTTTTATGAAAACATTTTTTGGTTGTAGCAAACTTGGTGCAGGAATATTTATTTGTAACTTTACATATTCCACCGACAATTCTCGCATATTATTTTTTCGGCTGAATGTTCCTTGCATACATTTTGTCCACAAGTAGAACAGAAATGCTCCGATTTTCTTTCCTTCTTTGCTGGACAAATATAGCAGTGCTTTCTTTTTGTTTCTCTTTGCTCTGGATGTTCCAGAACGCGTATTCCACATCGGATCATTGCCTCCGTAATTTGCCTTGATAAGCAAATCTGTGTATCACATGTAAACCTAGTACAGGCCTAAAAGGCCCCAGGTGCGTGAATATGGGGTAGTCTCAAAAAAAGGTTGTTATACCGAAATGTCTGTAACATAAAAATATATGAATAACTGGAAATTACTAACAACTATATACCTGAGGATTACCTAGATTTTCAAAATTCTTACTAAAGTACTTTTACAGAAAATAGAAAACAAGTAACCTGGCAGGCCTGCGAGGCCCCAGGTATGCGTTCTAGGGTTAACATTAGATTTTTTTACTACTGTATTGATGCTGCATAGGCAGCATCAATAGTAAAAAGTTGGCCACACAGAGTTAATAGCAGCGATAACGGAGTGCGTAACACCGTGGCATAATGCGGTCTGTTAACGCTGCCATTAACCCTGTGTGAGCGGTGACCGGAGGGGAGTATGGAGCGGGCGCCGGGCACTGACTGGACGGGAGTAGGGAGGGACTAATTCTCGGCCTGGCGGCCGAGACCAATCAGCTACTCGGGATTTCCGTGACAGACAGACAGACAGACAGATGGAAGTGCCCCTTAGACAATTATATATATATAGATGTCTTAATTTTCATAGCCCAAATTATTATTCTCACCAACACCCTATTCCATTCAGCTTACATTATTACTGCCACTACACCCCTTATTCACATCAGTGCATGTGCGGCTGCTGTCATATTGTTGTATCACTGGACACATTTACACTGCAATGATTGGGAACCAATGTGCACACAAAATGATGGAGATTATCACCCTGTGCAATAGGACCCTTAGGACAGTAACAAACTTGACCACAAATCTTTCCTTTTAATTGTCTGTGAGCATTTGCGTCTGCACAACAGATCAGAATAAGCGATAAAGCTAGTTATATCACACAGATCAATAAAAAAAAAAGATATACACACATTATAAATACATGTAAATTATACACACATACAGACACACACATGTATAGGTTTGTGTGTGTTCCTGTATGTATAATGTATAAATATAGATACACACACACACAACACATGATTGAGAAAAAGTCATGTGAATAAGGCCTTATCAACCTTGAATCTATAAGTAAAGATGTTGAAGGCCAAGATAAACCCAATGCCGGGACATATTCTGCTCAGCTCTTTTATGCAGTGCCCCAGAGTCCTGGTCGTTGCAGTACTGTCGCTCCGCCACGAAGGGGAATGATGGTACGTCTGATGGCACTTAAGGAGTTCACCTGACCAGGTATCACAGTCACACATTACACTTCACACTCTGGCCACCAGGGGGAGCAAAGGGTTCTATGATTAGTCCACTACTCACAATCTGGTAAAACTGGGGGCTGGATAGGAAGTTAGGGAGAAAGCTGACTGGGTTTTGCCCAGGCAACAACTAGTGAGAGAAGAGGTTGCTTGGGAAGATTCAGGGGGTCCCTGTCAGGGGTGGGATCCTGACAGAGGCCTAGCGAAAAGGACAGATCTTTACAGAACCGCGCCTGCACTTCATTGCGGCGGTATCTTAAGAAAGGACAAGAAGCGAGGTTTATTGTGGAGAAGTGAGAAACGAGATCACAGCACAAAGGCGAGAGAACGGTATGAGTCGTGCCCTGAGATCGGCAACATCCTACTGAGGCGCGTAGGCGGTGGCCGGAACGCCGAGGAAGTATTGGGCTCCACGCATTACTTCAAACCAACGGCAGGGCAGTTAATTATAGGTTGGCTGCCTCACCTAAATCACCTAATGAAGACAACGGAGGCAATTGTGGGAGAGGGGCGTCTCTAGGGTCCCTATAAAATAACTCCAGGCCTACCCCGTCATACGGGTGCGTCCTATCCATATCATCTGGGGGACGGAGAGAAAGAACAGAAACATGCACGACAGTTGTGAGGACTATCCCGTGGTGCTCAGCAGGGAAGTACTACAGCACCCAGGTGCTAGTAGGTAGGCACTGATTTCCACCTGCAAAGGGAACTCTGGATGTGCCTTCGGACCGGCCGGTCTCAGCCAGCCCTGTTAGCAGTGCTCTGGATTGCGGATGCCGAAGCATTCAGTAAAGAGGTAAAGAGACTGCAACCCTGTGTCCTCGTTATTTACTGCGACCTACGCTACCACCTACACCTTTTATTGGGCGCCCCTTAGCAGGACCACGGACTGGGTCAGGCCACTGTGACATCCTCAGAACTGATAGACCCGGTACCGAGTACCCTGCCATCCTGCGTCTGGAGGCCGCTCCAACTTGGCGTCACAAACAGGATCTACTTAAGCCTGAAGAATCAGGTCATGTGTGCCTTGGAACTGTGACTGAATTGTGTTTGAACCGTGATTCATTGCAAAGACTGTGTATTGCTATTTCCCGCCAAAACCGCCGCCATTACAGCGCAACGCGGAGCGCAGGAGAAGAAGAAGGGAGTGGACTTGTGGGCGTGAACAAGCTGAAGAGCACGAAGAGCAATGGCTGCCCAGTCTAAATATTTCTGTACTTTGAGGACGTGTCCGTCAGCAGCCGAGATCTGCCTCCTGATCCTCAATGGGGGGCGGCGACAACGAAAGCGAAACCGCCCACGAAGGAGAGAGCGGGAAAAAGACCAGGAAGTGAACCACGTGGAGAATGCCATGGCTGATATCTCGGAACCAGAGTGTGGGGTAGGAGCGGAGGACTCCCCCAGTTACCCGGAAGAGCAGAACGGCCAAATCTCCACAGTCGGCACTAACCTCCTGCAGATTGAGATGGAGGGATTGATCGAGCAGCTCCTTCAACTGCGGGTGGAGACCAAGGCCGCACCCCAGGAGATGCCAGCGAAGGATTCACCGACATCAGTTCCTGTGCCGCTGTCCGGATTACTGCCGATGTCTCCACCGCCGCCGCTGCCAGCGGAGCCAGCCGCGATGGAGGAAGCCGCACCGGCCGGTGTGTCCGCCGACCCTGCCCCGCCAGTGGCGGACCTGCTGATAGGCCCTGTCGCGGCACCCCCTCTCCCTGGGACCTATAGACTCCAGCACTTTACCCCCTGGGACCAGGCCACGGGTATGGAGCACCTCCTAAAGGCCCCAATCTCGCCAATCATCTTGCCGGGCGAGGTCTATGCGGAGCACACAGTGTGCCGCTGGGTGAACCCAGGATCCAACTTCATGGGGTTCCCCGGGGTGAAGGTGCAGGAAGGGGAGATGGTGGAGGCCCTTAGCTGGGCGGAGTACCAGGCCCAGCTAGACCAACGGTGGGAGCAGGAGGAGAAGGATTATGAGGCCCAGCGGGAGGCACATCACCAGTGGGACTTGGCAGTGAAGGACCAGGCCCGCAAGGACCGCACCACCCACCAGGCCCCGCGCAGGCAGGGCATCATCACCGTCTTTAGACTCCGTGGAGGCTGGGGATTCATTAAGGAGACGGGCCTGTACGCTGAAGTTTTTGTGAATCGGAGGGATGTAGAGTCCCACCTTAAAGAGGGCCACCCGGATCGGGATCTCTACCCGGGGGATGAAGTCACCTACACCCGGCACTTTGGGGAAAAGGGGTGGTTCGCCCTGAACGTCCACAAGAGGCGAAGCTCCGTGACACCCCTGACTAAGGTGCCGGAGAAATTGTTCCCCGTGGCAAAGGCGCCCCCTTGTGGTCAGGATACAGTTACCACCAAGACCATCGTTGCCACCCCGACGTGCACCATCGTCAAGACCACGACCTGCACTATTGCCACCACCGCCACTGTGGTGGCTAGGGAACTGACTGCGGTGATCGCTAGCGCACAGGCCATCCCAAGATCTAAAACTGTGGGTACCCAGACCCCTGTCTGGAGTGAGGAAGCTCCTGGAGCAACATCTGGTAGCTGCAGGTATTCGGGCAGATGGCCTCGCCCATTGCTGCCTGTGGAGCTGCAGCCGCCTGAACAGGAGTAAATCTTAGAACCGGAGTGCGCCATGGCGCAACGAAAATGTATATAGTTCATTTAACTGTTTGTCTTCTTGCTGTGTTGCTGCTGATACCCGACCAGGGTTGTCCTTAAAGGGATCCCTTAGTTGACCCGGGATCCCTATTGTTTTTGCCTTTTTGTTTTTGCTTTTGTTCATCATTGTTGAATCATGGACGGTGAATGGTTCACAAACTGTGTTGTAAATAGTTCACACCTTCTTAAAGGTGCCCCCTACTGGTTTTACAAAAAGGAGAACTTTTTGAAGAGACTGTTCTTGAATACAGCACAGAAGTTCTCGCCTTAAACGGACTTGCAGAGAGAGAGTCTGCACTACCTCAAAGAGACTTGGTTCCCTCTTAAAGGGAATGTTCATGTGTTGCACTTAAGTATAATGTTACTTTAAGAACGTTGAATAGTAGTGAATAGTGTGTAGTTATTTAAGAAATAATAGGAAATGTTCGATAATGTTACTAGAAGTTAAGGACAGGAAAAGAGTTGAAAGCCGAAGTTCAATGAAAGTGAACCCGTAGGGGTTAGTGAGTCCTCCTGGAAACCATAGAGAGATGTTTGATTGATCTTATACTGTGAATAAAAATTGAGCTAATAGAAGAAAAGAGGCAGTAGGCCCGGACGAGTAGCCAGGCGGTCCTGCATGTTCAAAATCAGAGAGTACAGCAAAATGTTGCATTTAGAAAAGAGAAATAAAGACAAAGTTAATTTATATTTTAGAGTTTTATAGTAAGCCTTTTATATAGTAAGCTTATACGCCCTTAAAGGAAAAGTTAAATTATTGTTCAAAATTTGCACTTAGTACATAGAATACCCGGCTGGGTAATGATGGTTATTTATAGTCGAGTTAATCATAAGTGTTATTTATAACCTTGAGTGAAAATGTAAATATGTTTCCGTTTGTAACGTTCAAGTGTCCTCACCTCCCATAAAGGGAAGCATTGTTAAATTTACTTGTTTATTGCATTTCAAAATTTTGTATGTCTTTGCTAACATGTATTGTTGTTCTTCTTTCCCAGTCCGGGAGTACTGGATTTAACCGGGGGGGAGTGCAGCGCCCCAGAGTCCTGGTCGTTGCAGTACTGTCGCTCCGCCACGAAGGGGAGTGATGGTACGTCTGATGGCACTTAAGGAGTTCACCTGACCAGGTATCACAGTCACACATTGCACTTCACATTCTGGCCACCAGGGGAAGCAAAGGGTTCTATGATTAGGCCACTCCTCACAATCTGGTAAAACTGGGGGCTGGATAGGAAGTTAGGGAGAAAGCTGACTGGGTTTTGCCCAGGCAACACCTAGTGAGAGAAGAGGTTGCTTGGGAAGATTCAGGGGGGTCCCTGTCAGGGGTGGGATCCTGACAGAGGCCTAGCGAAAAGGACAGATCGTTACGGAACCGCGCCTGCACTTCATTGCGGCGGTATCTTAAGAAAGGATAAGAAGCGAGGTTTATTGTGGAGAAACGAGATCACAGCACAAAGGCGAGAGAACCGGTAGGAGTTGTGCCCCGAGATCGGCAACATCCTACTGAGGCGCGTAGCCGGTGGCCGGAACGCCGAGGAAGTATTGGGCTCCACGCATTACTTCAAACCAATGGCAGGGTAGTTAATTATAGGTTGGCTGCCTCACCTAAATCACCTAATGAAGACAACGGAGGCAATTGTGGGAGAGGGGCGTCTCTAGGGTCCCTATAAAATAACTCCAGGCCTACCCCATCATATGGGTGCGTCCTATCCATATCATCTGGGGGACGGAGAGAAAGAACAGAAACATACATGACAGTTGTGAGAACTATCCCATGGTGCTCAGCAGGGAAGTACTACAACACCCAGGCGCTAGTATGTAGGCACTGATTTCCACTGCAAAGGGAACTCTGGATGTGTAGTGTTGAGCGATACCTTCCGATATCGGAAAGTATCGGTATCGGAAAGTATCGGCCGATACCGTCAAAATATCGGATCTAATCCGATACCGATACCCGATCCCAATGCAAGTCAATGGGACGAAAATATCGGAATTAAAATAAACCCTTTCTTTCCTTGTAGGTTAATTCTACATGAAGGAAAACAACTAAGAATAATGTAGGCTGTATTGGGGGACGTGGCGGAGACATTAAAGGCACAGAGGTTTAGCCCAATCTAATAGAATAGCAGGAATTTTTTTTTTTTTATGACGTTCGGCGTTAGAAAGATTTTGACTATGTTAATTTTTTTTTTATTTTGTCAGATATTGATGTTTCACTACTTCCACGCCCTTCACCTTCTTTTTTACTTCTCCCACACTTTCTTCTTCATTATCCTCATCATCAGCTTCTTTGACATCAACTTCTTCACCTTATTCATCTTCTTCTTCATCTTCTACCTATTATTTTTTGGGTTACATTGTTCATATTCTTTTTATTTTACTATTATCTTCATCATATTCTACTTCTTCATCATATTCTTATTTGTGTCAGGCATTCCCGTAGTTGTTATCTTTAAAAGTTTGAAGATTACACCTTCCGTTCTGCCTGTCACAAAACAGTTACATTTGTCCGCGTTCAGTTTGACCTGCAGCATCAGGCTTTATCCAGGGGCACCACGAGGAGGAACGGACTCACCCCCATACACTGCTTAGTCTTCTTCTGCTTATAATTTAGATAATATTTTTTGCTCTGATATTTAGTGTTATGCTTAATGTTCTTCTGCTCTTTGTTCTGCAGCCCCTTGTTCTTCTGCTTCTCGGTCTTCCAGGTCGTCGTCGTCTCCAGGGTTGTCGTCTCCGGGGTCGTCGTCATCGGGGTGGTCTTCAGGGTCGTCGTCTCCGGGGTCGTCGTCATCGGGGTGGTCTTCAGGGTCATCGTCTCCAGGGTCGTCGTCATCACGGTGGTTGTCGTCTCTGGTGTCGTCGTCATCTTAGGGGTGGTCTTCCGGGTCATCGTGTTTAGTCTCTTGAACTTGGAAATGTAGCAGAAGGTACAAGAAGGCTGAGAAAATGCCGAGAACCAGCTGATGGAACTGGAACTCGGATGGCTACCCGAAGGTCCAAGAGCCAATGGAACTACCGAGGACCAGCTGACGTTACTGGAACCCGGTTACTAAGCAGGAGGTACCCGTGCCTGAAAGCACTACCAAGGACCACCTGACGTTGGTGGAACTCGGATACCCAGAGGGAGGCACCTAAGCCAAAGGCTCTGCCCGGAACCAGCTGACGGTACTGGAACCAGGATGGGGAGCAGAAGGTACAAGAGCAAAAGACACTGCCGAGAACCAGCTGACGGTGCTGGAACCCGGATGGGTAGCCGAACGTCCAAGAGCCAATGGAACTACCGAGGACCAGCTGACGTTACTGGAACCCGGTTACTAAGCAGGAGGTACCCGTGCCTGAAAGCACTACCAAGGACCACCTGACGTTGGTGGAACTCGGATACCCAGAGGGAGGCACCTAAGCCAAAGGCTCTGCCCGGAACCAGCTGACGGTACTGGAACCAGGATGGGGAGCAGAAGGTACAAGAGCAAGTGTCTGCGTGGCTTTTGCAGGACACGATGCCGGCTGCACAGCAGGGGAACAGCTGGCGGTGCTGAACCCCACTGACACATTGGCTGGTGTTTTTCTCTGTGCAGCTAGCAGTACCGGGCCCCAACTGGCGGTGTTAGAGCCCGGGGTCAGCAGGAGGAGGAGATGGAGCAGAGTGTAGGCCGAAGCCTGCACTGGCGGCAGCTTTGGGTCTGTTGTGCCTGCGTGGCAGTTGCAGGACACGTTGCCGGCTGCACAGCAGGGGAACAGCTGGCGGTGCTGAACCCCACTGACACATTGGCTGGTGTTTGGCTCTGTGCAGCTAGCAGTACCGGGCCCCAACTGGCGGTGTTGGAGCCCGGGCTCTGCAGGGGGAGCAGAGTGTAGGCCGAAGCCTACTTGAACCAATTTCAAAGGTAACCTTTAACCCCCCCTCAGGGGTTACAAAGTAGAAGAGCCACAGCTTATGCAGCAGTAGTGCTGCACAAGTCAAAGGTTGCTCTTTTAATTTTGCTCCTTGCACACGCTGAATGAAACACGTATAACATTTAGCCCTTTATACAGTCAAACTGTGTTGGAGGCGCGAGTTCCCTTTGTAATGAGACGCAGCACAGATGTCAAGAATCCCACCTTGGTGCTGGGTGCAGCCTCCTGAGCGTTGTTATTTGCTGTACAGGAGTCTGCGCTGTCGTGTTATCCCCTGGCCTAGCGCTGTTAGCGCTGCCCATCTTCTGACATCATTTAATGTCGGCCGGTGCGGTTCGCGATGACCATGAATCCCAGCCCCGCAGTGTCTTAACATTGTTAAAACACTGCGGGGCTGGGATTCATGGCCTGGCGCAGCACATATGTTCGCCTCTCACACTCGGGTCCTTACACCCGCTTCAGACTGTGCGGCGTCAGCTGATCCCTTATCGCATGCCACGGCCATGAAGCCGCACAGTCTGAAGAAGGCGGAAGGAGATGAGGGACAGGCGAAGTGATGCACTGCTCATGCCCATCAATCACACCCTCGCAGTCCCAAGAAATAAGACACCGAGGGGCGTTGTGTGGGTCAGGGCGGCCGCAGAGGCGCAGGCAGCCAAACAATGATGCCAGAAGACGGGCAGCGCAACCAAGGGGGTTGCAGCGTGTCATTACAAAGGAAAGTCACACCACCGGGACGGTTAAATGGTCACACAGAGGACACATTTTAGACGTGTTTTCAGTTCCACATGTGCGAGGAGAATACGTTTATGAGCCACCTTGCACACATGCAGCATTACCGCTGTACAAGGTGGCCTTAAAAACATACAAACGCCTGGGGGAGGGGGGACAGGTTCCCTTCAATTTCAGTTCTTGTGTCTGCGTGGCTTTTGCAGGACACGATGCCGGCTGCACAGCAGGGGAACAGCTGGCGGTGCTGAACCCCACTGACACATTGGCTGGTGTTTTTCTCTGTGCAGCTAGCAGTACCGGGCCCCAACTGGCGGTGTTAGAGCCCGGGGTCAGCAGGAGGAGGAGATGGAGCAGAGTGTAGGCCGAAGCCTGCACTGGCGGCAGCTTTGGGTCTGTTGTGCCTGCGTGGCAGTTGCAGGACACGTTGCCGGCTGCACAGCAGGGGAACAGCTGGCGGTGCTGAACCCCACTGACACATTGGCTGGTGTTTGGCTCTGTGCAGCTAGCAGTACCGGGCCCCAACTGGCGGTGTTGGAGCCCGGGCTCTGCAGGGGGAGCAGAGTGTAGGCCGAAGCCTACTTGAACCAATTTCAAAGGTAACCTTTAACCCCCCCTCAGGGGTTACAAAGTAGAAGAGCCACAGCTTATGCAGCAGTAGTGCTGCACAAGTCAAAGGTTGCTCTTTTAATTTTGCTCCTTGCACACGCTGAATGAAACACGTATAACATTTAGCCCTTTATACAGTCAAACTGTGTTGGAGGCGCGAGTTCCCTTTGTAATGAGACGCAGCACAGATGTCAAGAATCCCACCTTGGTGCTGGGTGCAGCCTCCTGAGCGTTGTTATTTGCTGTACAGGAGTCTGCGCTGTCGTGTTATCCCCTGGCCTAGCGCTGTTAGCGCTGCCCATCTTCTGACATCATTTAATGTCGGCCGGTGCGGTTCGCGATGACCATGAATCCCAGCCCCGCAGTGTCTTAACATTGTTAAAACACTGCGGGGCTGGGATTCATGGCCTGGCGCAGCACATATGTTCGCCTCTCACACTCGGGTCCTTACACCCGCTTCAGACTGTGCGGCGTCAGCTGATCCCTTATCGCATGCCACGGCCATGAAGCCGCACAGTCTGAAGAAGGCGGAAGGAGATGAGGGACAGGCGAAGTGATGCACTGCTCATGCCCATCAATCACACCCTCGCAGTCCCAAGAAATAAGACACCGAGGGGCGTTGTGTGGGTCAGGGCGGCCGCAGAGGCGCAGGCATGCAAACAATGATGCCAGAAGACGGGCAGCGCTACCAAGGGGGTTGCAGCGTGTCATTACAAAGGAAAGTCACACCACCGGGACGGTTAAATGGTCACACAGAGGACACATTTTAGACGTGTTTTCAGTTCCACATGTGCGAGGAGAATACGTTTATGAGCCACCTTGCACACATGCAGCATTACCGCTGTACAAGGTGGCCTTAAAAACGTACAAACGCCTGGGGGAGGGGGGACAGGTTCCCTTCAATTTCAGTTCTTGTGTCTGCGTGGCGGTCGCAGGACACGTTGCCGGCTACACAGCAGGGGAACAGCTGGCGGTGCTGAACCCCACTGACACATTGGCTGGTGTTTTTCTCTGTGCAGCTAGCACATCTGGGCCAAAACTGGCGGTGTTAGAGCCCAGGGTCAGCAGGAGGAGCAGGGGGAGCGGAGTGTAGGTTGAAGCCTGCACCGGAGCAAGTTGAAAGGAAACCTTTAACCCCCCCCCCCCAGGCGTTTGTAGCTGAAAGAGCCATTGTGTACAGCACTAATGCTGGAAAAGGTAAACTTAGCTCTTTTAATTATGGTCCTTGCACATGCTGAACCTAACACTTATGAAATGTGTCCCCTCACAGCGTTAAACCGTCCGGTAGGTGGAACTTTCCTTTGTCGTGTGACGCAGCACAGCCATCATTTTTACCCCCTTGGCGCCGTGCGCCGCCTCCTCAGCGTTGTTTGAATCTGTCCCGGAGTCTGCGCTGTTAGGTTAGCCCTTGGCCATGCACACATTTTGCGCTGCCCGTCTTCTGACATCATTTGGTGTCAGGCTGGCTGCACCTGTGCGGGTGCGCTGGCCGAGATCCCGCCTCGCAGTGTCGTCTAATGTAATCCCACCGCGGGCCTGGGATCCGTGGCCATGCGCAGTGCATATCCTCGCCTCTCACTCCCCTCCCTACGGCTTCTTCAGACTGTGCGGTGTCACGGCCGTGGCATGCTATTAGGGATCAGCTGACACCGCACAGTCTGAAGAAGCCGTAGGGAGGGGAGTGAGAGGCGAGGATATGCACTGCGCATGGCCACGGATCCCAGGCCCGCGGTGGGATTACATTAGACGACACTGCGAGGTGGGATCTCGGCCAGCGCACCCGCACAGGTGCAGCCAGCCTGACACCAAATGATGTCAGAAGACGGGCAGCGCAAAATGTGTGCATGGCCAAGGGCTAACCTAACAGCGCAGGCTCCGGGACAGATTCAAACAACGCTGAGGAGGCGACGCACGGCGCCAAGGGGGTAAAAATGATGGCTGTGCTGCGTCACACGACAAAGGAAAGTTCCACCTACCGGACGGTTTAACGCTGTGAGGGGACACATTTCATAAGTGTTAGGTTCAGCATGTGCAAGGAGCACCACGAAAAGAGGCACTTTTTCCCTTTGCATCATTACTGCTGCACAAGGTGGCTCCTTCAGTAACAAACGCCTGGGGGGGGGACAGGTTCCCTTAAATTTAACTTGTTGTGCCTGCGTGGCGGTCGCAGTACACGTTGCCGTATACACAGCAGGGGAACAGCTGGCGGTGCTGAACCCCACTAACACATTGGCGAGGTGTTTGGCTCTGTGCGTACAGCACTTCTGGACGGCAACTGGCGGTGTTGGAGCCCAGGGACAGGTGGAGGAGGAGGAGGTAGGAGGAGGTAGGAGGGATTGCCACACACACAGCTGGGGAACAGATGACGTTACTGAACCCCAATAACAGAGGAGGGACTGTTGACTGTGCGTACAGCACTTCTGGACGGCAACTGGCGGTGTTGGAGCCCAGGGACAGGTGGAGGAGGAGGAGGTAGGAGGAGGTAGGAGGGATTGTCACACACACAGCAGGGGAACAGCTGACGTTACTGAACCCCAATAACAGAGGAGGGACTGTTGACTGTGCGTACAGCACTTCTGGACGGCAACTGGCGGTGTTGGAGCCCAGGGACAGGTGGAGGAGGAGGAGGTAGGAGGAGGTAGGAGGGATTGCCACACACACAGCAGGGGAACAGCTGACGTTACTGAACCCCAATAACAGAGGAGGGACTGTTGACTGTGCGTACAGCACTTCTGGACGGCAACTGGCGGTGTTGGAGCCCAGGGACAGGTGGAGGAGGAGGAGGTAGGAGGAGGTAGGAGGGATTGCCACACACACAGCAGGGGAACAGCTGACGTTACTGAACCCCAATAACAGAGGAGGGACTGTTGACTGTGCGTACAGCACTTCTGGACGGCAACTGGCTGTGTTGGAGCCCAGGGACAGGTGGAGGAGGAGGAGGTAGGAGGAGGTAGGAGGGATTGCCACACACACAGCAGGGGAACAGCTGACGTTACTGAACCCCAATAACAGAGGAGGGACTGTTGACTGTGCGTACAGCACTTCTGGACGGCAACTGGCGGTGTTGGAGCCCAGGGACAGGTGGAGGAGGAGGAGGTAGGAGGAGGTAGGAGGGATTGGCACACACACAGCTGGGGAACAGCTGACGTTACTGAACCCCAATAACAGAGGAGGGACTGTTGACTGTGCGTACAGCACTTCTGGACGGCAACTGGCGGTGTTGGAGCCCAGGGACAGGTGGAGGAGGAGGAGGTAGGAGGAGGTAGGAGGGATTGCCACACACACAGCTGGGGAACAGCTGACGTTACTGAACCCCAATAACAGAGGAGGGACTGTTGACTGTGCGTACAGCACTTCTGGACGGCAACTGGCGGTGTTGGAGCCCAGGGACAGGTGGAGGAGGAGGAGGTAGGAGGAGGTAGGAGGGATTGCCACACACACAGCTGGGGAACAGCTGACGTTACTGAACCCCAATAACAGAGGAGGGACTGTTGACTGTGCGTACAGCACTTCTGGACGGCAACTGGCGGTGTTGGAGCCCAGGGACAGGTGGAGGAGGAGGAGGTAGGAGGAGGTAGGAGGGATTGCCACACACACAGCAGGGGAACAGCTGACGTTACTGAACCCCAATAACAGAGGAGGGACTGTTGACTGTGCGTACAGCACTTCTGTACGGCAACTGGCGGTGTTGGAGCCCAGGGACAGGTGGAGGAGGAGGAGGTAGGAGGAGGTAGGAGGGATTGCCACACACACAGCTGGGGAACAGCTGACGTTACTGAACCCCAATAACAGAGGAGGGACTGTTGACTGTGCGTACAGCACTTCTGGACGGCAACTGGCGGTGTTGGAGCCCAGGGACAGGTGGAGGAGGAGGAGGTAGGAGGAGGTAGGAGGGATTGCCACACACACAGCAGGGGAACAGCTGACGTTACTGAACCCCAATAACAGAGGAGGGACTGCTGACTGTGCGTACAGCACTTCTGGATGGCAACTGGCGGTGTTGGAGCCCAGGGACAGGTGGAGGAGGAGGAGGTAGGAGGAGGTAGGAGGGATTGCCACACACACAGCTGGGGAACAGCTGACGTTACTGAACCCCAATAACAGAGGAGGGACTGTTGACTGTGCGTACAGCACTTCTGGACGGCAACTGGCGGTGTTGGAGCCCAGGGACAGGTGGAGGAGGAGGAGGTAGGAGGAGGTAGGAGGGATTGCCACACACACAGCAGGGGAACAGCTGACGTTACTGAACCCCAATAACAGAGGAGGGACTGTTGACTGTGCGTACAGCACTTCTGGACGGCAACTGGCGGTGTTGGAGCCCAGGGACAGGTGGAGGAGGAGGAGGTAGGAGGAGGTAGGAGGGATTGCCACACACACAGCTGGGGAACAGCTGACGTTACTGAACCCCAATAACAGAGGAGGGACTGTTGACTGTGCGTACAGCACTTCTGGACGGCAACTGGCGGTGTTGGAGCCCAGGGACAGGTGGAGGAGGAGGAGGTAGGAGGAGGTAGGAGGGATTGCCACACACACAGCAGGGGAACAGCTGACGTTACTGAACCCCAATAACAGAGGAGGGACTGTTGACTGTGCGTACAGCACTTCTGGACGGCAACTGGCGGTGTTGGAGCCCAGGAACAGGTGGAGGAGGAGGAGGTAGGAGGAGGTAGGAGGGATTGCCACACACACAGCAGGGGAACAGCTGACGTTACTGAACCCCAATAACAGAGGAGGGACTGTTGACTGTGCGTACAGCACTTCTGGACGGCAACTGGCGGTGTTGGAGCCCAGGGACAGGTGGAGGAGGAGGAGGTAGGAGGAGGTAGGAGGGATTGCCACACACACAGCTGGGGAACAGCTGACGTTACTGAACCCCAATAACAGAGGAGGGACTGTTGACTGTGCGTACAGCACTTCTGGATGGCAACTGGCGGTGTTGGAGCCCAGGGACAGGTGGAGGAGGAGGAGGTAGGAGGAGGTAGGAGGGATTGCCACACACACAGCTGGGGAACAGATGACGTTACTGAACCCCAATAACAGAGGAGGGACTGTTGACTGTGCGTACAGCACTTCTGGACGGCAACTGGCGGTGTTGGAGCCCAGGGACAGGTGGAGGAGGAGGAGGTAGGAGGAGGTAGGAGGGATTGCCACACACACAGCTGGGGAACAGCTGACGTTACTGAACCCCAATAACAGAGGAGGGACTGTTGACTGTGCGTACAGCACTTCTGGATGGCAACTGGCGGTGTTGGAGCCCAGGGACAGGTGGAGGAGGAGGAGGTAGGAGGAGGTAGGAGGGATTGCCACACACACAGCAGGGGAACAGCTGACGTTACTGAACCCCAATAACAGAGGAGGGACTGTTGACTGTGCGTACAGCACTTCTGGACGGCAACTGGCGGTGTTGGAGCCCAGGGACAGGTGGAGGAGGAGGAGGTAGGAGGAGGTAGGAGGGATTGCCACACACACAGCTGGGGAACAGCTGACGTTACTGAACCCCAATAACAGAGGAGGGACTGTTGACTGTGCGTACAGCACTTCTGGACGGCAACTGGCGGTGTTGGAGCCCAGGGACAGGTGGAGGAGGAGGAGGTAGGAGGAGGTAGGAGGGATTGCCACACACACAGCAGGGGAACAGCTGACGTTACTGAACCCCAATAACAGAGGAGGGACTGTTGACTGTGCGTACAGCACTTCTGTACGGCAACTGGCGGTGTTGGAGCCCAGGGACAGGTGGAGGAGGAGGAGGTAGGAGGAGGTAGGAGGGATTGCCACACACACAGCTGGGGAACAGCTGACGTTACTGAACCCCAATAACAGAGGAGGGACTGTTGACTGTGCGTACAGCACTTCTGGACGGCAACTGGCGGTGTTGGAGCCCAGGGACAGGTGGAGGAGGAGGAGGTAGGAGGAGGTAGGAGGGATTGCCACACACACAGCAGGGGAACAGCTGACGTTACTGAACCCCAATAACAGAGGAGGGACTGTTGACTGTGCGTACAGCACTTCTGGATGGCAACTGGCGGTGTTGGAGCCCAGGGACAGGTGAAGGAGGAGGAGGTAGGAGGAGGTAGGAGGGATTGCCACACACACAGCTGGGGAACAGCTGACGTTACTGAACCCCAATAACAGAGGAGGGACTGTTGACTGTGCGTACAGCACTTCTGGACGGCAACTGGCGGTGTTGGAGCCCAGGGACAGGTGGAGGAGGAGGAGGTAGGAGGAGGTAGGAGGGATTGCCACACACACAGCAGGGGAACAGCTGACGTTACTGAACCCCAATAACAGAGGAGGGACTGTTGACTGTGCGTACAGCACTTCTGGACGGCAACTGGCGGTGTTGGAGCCCAGGGACAGGTGGAGGAGGAGGAGGTAGGAGGAGGTAGGAGGGATTGCCACACACACAGCAGGGGAACAGCTGACGTTACTGAACCCCAATAACAGAGGAGGGACTGTTGACTGTGCGTACAGCACTTCTGGACGGCAACTGGCGGTGTTGGAGCTCAGGGACAGGTGGAGGAGGAGGAGGTAGGAGGAGGTAGGAGGGATTGCCACACACACAGCTGGGGAACAGCTGACGTTACTGAACCCCAATAACAGAGGAGGGACTGTTGACTGTGCGTACAGCACTTCTGGACGGCAACTGGCGGTGTTGGAGCCCAGGGACAGGTGGAGGAGGAGGAGGTAGGAGGAGGTAGGAGGGATTGCCACACACACAGCAGGGGAACAGCTGACGTTACTGAACCCCAATAACAGAGGAGGGACTGTTGACTGTGCGTACAGCACTTCTGGACGGCAACTGGCGGTGTTGGAGCCCAGGAACAGGTGGAGGAGGAGGAGGTAGGAGGAGGTAGGAGGGATTGCCACACACACAGCAGGGGAACAGCTGACGTTACTGAACCCCAATAACAGAGGAGGGACTGTTGACTGTGCGTACAGCACTTCTGGACGGCAACTGGCGGTGTTGGAGCCCAGGGACAGGTGGAGGAGGAGGAGGTAGGAGGAGGTAGGAGGGATTGCCACACACACAGCTGGGGAACAGCTGACGTTACTGAACCCCAATAACAGAGGAGGGACTGTTGACTGTGCGTACAGCACTTCTGGATGGCAACTGGCGGTGTTGGAGCCCAGGGACAGGTGGAGGAGGAGGAGGTAGGAGGAGGTAGGAGGGATTGCCACACACACAGCTGGGGAACAGATGACGTTACTGAACCCCAATAACAGAGGAGGGACTGTTGACTGTGCGTACAGCACTTCTGGACGGCAACTGGCGGTGTTGGAGCCCAGGGACAGGTGGAGGAGGAGGAGGTAGGAGGAGGTAGGAGGGATTGCCACACACACAGCTGGGGAACAGCTGACGTTACTGAACCCCAATAACAGAGGAGGGACTGTTGACTGTGCGTACAGCACTTCTGGATGGCAACTGGCGGTGTTGGAGCCCAGGGACAGGTGGAGGAGGAGGAGGTAGGAGGAGGTAGGAGGGATTGCCACACACACAGCAGGGGAACAGCTGACGTTACTGAACCCCAATAACAGAGGAGGGACTGTTGACTGTGCGTACAGCACTTCTGGACGGCAACTGGCGGTGTTGGAGCCCAGGGACAGGTGGAGGAGGAGGAGGTAGGAGGAGGTAGGAGGGATTGCCACACACACAGCTGGGGAACAGCTGACGTTACTGAACCCCAATAACAGAGGAGGGACTGTTGACTGTGCGTACAGCACTTCTGGACGGCAACTGGCGGTGTTGGAGCCCAGGGACAGGTGGAGGAGGAGGAGGTAGGAGGAGGTAGGAGGGATTGCCACACACACTGCAGGGGAACAGCTGACGTTACTGAACCCCAATAACAGAGGAGGGACTGTTGACTGTGCGTACAGCACTTCTGTACGGCAACTGGCGGTGTTGGAGCCCAGGGACAGGTGGAGGAGGAGGAGGTAGGAGGAGGTAGGAGGGATTGCCACACACACAGCTGGGGAACAGCTGACGTTACTGAACCCCAATAACAGAGGAGGGACTGTTGACTGTGCGTACAGCACTTCTGGACGGCAACTGGCGGTGTTGGAGCCCAGGGACAGGTGGAGGAGGAGGAGGTAGGAGGAGGTAGGAGGGATTGCCACACACACAGCAGGGGAACAGCTGACGTTACTGAACCCCAATAACAGAGGAGGGACTGTTGACTGTGCGTACAGCACTTCTGGATGGCAACTGGCGGTGTTGGAGCCCAGGGACAGGTGAAGGAGGAGGAGGTAGGAGGAGGTAGGAGGGATTGCCACACACACAGCTGGGGAACAGCTGACGTTACTGAACCCCAATAACAGAGGAGGGACTGTTGACTGTGCGTACAGCACTTCTGGACGGCAACTGGCGGTGTTGGAGCCCAGGGACAGGTGGAGGAGGAGGAGGTAGGAGGAGGTAGGAGGGATTGCCACACACACAGCAGGGGAACAGCTGACGTTACTGAACCCCAATAACAGAGGAGGGACTGTTGACTGTGCGTACAGCACTTCTGGACGGCAACTGGCGGTGTTGGAGCCCAGGGACAGGTGGAGGAGGAGGAGGTAGGAGGAGGTAGGAGGGATTGCCACACACACAGCAGGGGAACAGCTGACGTTACTGAACCCCAATAACAGAGGAGGGACTGTTGACTGTGCGTACAGCACTTCTGGACGGCAACTGGCGGTGTTGGAGCCCAGGAACAGGTGGAGGAGGAGGAGGTAGGAGGAGGTAGGAGGGATTGCCACACACACAGCAGGGGAACAGCTGACGTTACTGAACCCCAATAACAGAGGAGGGACTGTTGACTGTGCGTACAGCACTTCTGGACGGCAACTGGCGGTGTTGGAGCCCAGGGACAGGTGGAGGAGGAGGAGGTAGGAGGAGGTAGGAGGGATTGCCACACACACAGCTGGGGAACAGCTGACGTTACTGAACCCCAATAACAGAGGAGGGACTGTTGACTGTGCGTACAGCACTTCTGGACGGCAACTGGCGGTGTTGGAGCCCAGGGACAGGTGGAGGAGGAGGAGGTAGGAGGAGGTAGGAGGGATTGCCACACACACAGCTGGGGAACAGATGACGCTACTGAACCCCAATAACAGAGGAGGGACTGTTGACTGTGCGTACAGCACTTCTGGATGGCAACTGGCGGTGTTGGAGCCCAGGGACAGGTGGAGGAGGAGGAGGTAGGAGGAGGTAGGAGGGATTGCCACACACACAGCAGGGGAACAGCTGACATTACTGAACCCCAATAACAGAGGAGGGACTGTTGACTGTGCGTACAGCACTTCTGGACGGCAACTGGCGGTGTTGGAGCCCAGGGACAGGTGGAGGAGGAGGAGGTAGGAGGAGGTAGGAGGGATTGCCACACACACAGCAGGGGAACAGCTGACGTTACTGAACCCCAATAACAGAGGAGGGACTGTTGACTGTGCGTACAGCACTTCTGGACGGCAACTGGCGGTGTTGGAGCCCAGGAACAGGTGGAGGAGGAGGAGGTAGGAGGAGGTAGGAGGGATTGCCACACACACAGCAGGGGAACAGCTGACGTTACTGAACCCCAATAACAGAGGAGGGACTGTTGACTGTGCGTACAGCACTTCTGGACGGCAACTGGCGGTGTTGGAGCCCAGGGACAGGTGGAGGAGGAGGAGGTAGGAGGAGGTAGGAGGGATTGCCACACACACAGCTGGGGAACAGCTGACGTTACTGAACCCCAATAACAGAGGAGGGACTGTTGACTGTGCGTACAGCACTTCTGGACGGCAACTGGCGGTGTTGGAGCCCAGGGACAGGTGGAGGAGGAGGAGGTAGGAGGAGGTAGGAGGGATTGCCACACACACAGCTGGGGAACAGATGACGCTACTGAACCCCAATAACAGAGGAGGGACTGTTGACTGTGCGTACAGCACTTCTGGATGGCAACTGGCGGTGTTGGAGCCCAGGGACAGGTGGAGGAGGAGGAGGTAGGAGGAGGTAGGAGGGATTGCCACACACACAGCAGGGGAACAGCTGACGTTACTGAACCCCAATAACAGAGGAGGGACTGTTGACTGTGCGTACAGGACTTCTGGACGGCAACTGGCGGTGTTGGAGCCCAGGGACAGGTGGAGGAGGAGGAGGTAGGAGGAGGTAGGAGGGATTGCCACACACACAGCTGGGGAACAGCTGACGTTACTGAACCCCAATAACAGAGGAGGGACTGTTGACTGTGCGTACAGCACTTCTGGACGGCAACTGGCGCTGTTGGAGCTCAGGGACAGGTGGAGGAGGTAGGAGGAGGTAGGAGGGATTGCCACACACACAGCTGGGGAACAGCTGACGTTACTGAACCCCAATAACAGAGGAGGGACTGTTGACTGTGCGTACAGCACTTCTGGACGGCAACTGGCGGTGTTGGAGCCCAGGGACAGGTGGAGGAGGAGGAGGTAGGAGGAGGTAGGAGGGATTGCCACACACACAGCAGGGGAACAGCTGACGTTACTGAACCCCAATAACAGAGGAGGGACTGTTGACTGTGCGTACAGCACTTCTGGACGGCAACTGGCGGTGTTGGAGCCCAGGAACAGGTGGAGGAGGAGGAGGTAGGAGGAGGTAGGAGGGATTGCCACACACACAGCAGGGGAACAGCTGACGTTACTGAACCCCAATAACAGAGGAGGGACTGTTGACTGTGCGTACAGCACTTCTGGACGGCAACTGGCGGTGTTGGAGCCCAGGGACAGGTGGAGGAGGAGGAGGTAGGAGGAGGTAGGAGGGATTGCCACACACACAGCTGGGGAACAGCTGATGTTACTGAACCCCAATAACAGAGGAGGGACTGTTGACTGTGCGTACAGCACTTCTGGATGGCAACTGGCGGTGTTGGAGCCCAGGGACAGGTGGAGGAGGAGGAGGTAGGAGGAGGTAGGAGGGATTGCCACACACACAGCTGGGGAACAGATGACGTTACTGAACCCCAATAACAGAGGAGGGACTGTTGACTGTGCGTACAGCACTTCTGGATGGCAACTGGCGGTGTTGGAGCCCAGGGACAGGTGGAGGAGGAGGAGGTAGGAGGAGGTAGGAGGGATTGCCACACACACAGCAGGGGAACAGCTGACGTTACTGAACCCCAATAACAGAGGAGGGACTGTTGACTGTGCGTACAGCACTTCTGGACGGCAACTGGCGGTGTTGGAGCCCAGGGACAGGTGGAGGAGGAGGAGGTAGGAGGAGGTAGGAGGGATTGCCACACACACAGCTGGGGAACAGCTGACATTACTGAACCCCAATAACAGAGGAGGGACTGTTGACTGTGCGTACAGCACTTCTGGACGGCAACTGGCGGTGTTGGAGCCCAGGGACAGGTGGAGGAGGAGGAGGTAGGAGGAGGTAGGAGGGATTGCCACACACACAGCTGGGGAACAGCTGACGTTACTGAACCCCAATAACAGAGGAGGGACTGTTGACTGTGCGTACAGCACTTCTGGACGGCAACTGGCGGTGTTGGAGCCCAGGGACAGGTGGAAAAGCAGAGGAACACAATGTAGGCCGAAGCCTGAGAAAGTCGAAAGGGAACCTTTAACCCCCCCCCCAAGGCGTTTGTAGCTGAAAGAGCCAGCTTGTGCAGCACAAAAGATGCAAAAGGAAAAGGTGGCTCTTTTCGTCATGCTCCTTGCAAACACAGAACTAAACACTTATAAAATGTGTCCCCTGAAACCGTGAAACCGTCCTGGAGGTGGGACTTTCCTTCGTAATATGACGCAGCACAGCCGTCATTCCTACCCCCCCGGTGCCGTGCCCCGGCTTCTCAGCGTTGTTTGATTCCGTCCCGGAGCCTGCGCTGTTATGTTATCCCGTGGCCAGGCACACTTAGCGCTGCCCATCTTCTGACATCATTTGGTGTCAGGCTGTCTGCGCCTGTGCGGCCGCGCTGGCCGAGAGCCCGCCTCGCAGTGTCTTCTGATTTAATCCCACTGGGGGCCTGGGATCCATGGCCATGCGCAGTGCATATCCTCGCCTCTCACTCCCCTCCCTACGGATTCTTAAGACTGTGCGGTGTCACGGCCGTGGCATGCTATTAGGGACCAGCTGACACCGAACAGTCTGAAGAAGCCATAGGGAGATGAGTGAGAGGTGGAGGTTCAGATATGCACTGCGCATGTCCATGGATCCCAGGCCCCCAGTGGGATTAAATCAGAAGACACTGCGAGGCGGGCTCTCGGCCAGCACGGCCGCACAGGCGCAGCCATCCTGACACCAAATGATGCCAGAAGACGGGCAGCGCTAAGTGTGCATGGTCACGGGATAACATAACAGCGCAGGCTCCGGGACGGAATCAAACAACGCTGAGGAGCCGGGGCACGGCGCCAAGGGGGTAGGAATGACGGCTGTGCTGCGTCATATTACGAAGGAAAGTCCCACCTCCGGGACGGTTTTACGGTATCAGTGGACACATTTTATAAGTGTTAAGTTCTGCGTGTGCAAGGAGCTAAACAAAAATAGCTACCTTTTCCTTGTGCAGCATTACTGCTGCACAAGGTGGCTCTTTCAGTAACAAACGCCTTGGGGGGGGGACAGATTCCCTTACATTTCAGTTGTTGTGTCAGCGTGGCGGTCGCAGGACACATTGCCGGCTACACAGCTGGGGATCAGCTGACGTTACTGAAACCCAATAACACTGGGTCGTATGTTTTGACTGTGCAGACGACACTTCTGAGCCTCAACTGGCGGTGTTGGAGCCCAGGAATTACAGTTCAGGTGGTAGAAAGATGAACACAACAGGAGACCTGGATACTGTAGACAGTCACCTAATTATTTAATCAGGAAGAGGAGTGGCAAATTCCTGCGAGATCCAGGCCTTGTTCATTTTCAGGAAAGTAAGCCGGTCAACGTTATCGGAGGATAGTCGCATGCGACGGTCAGTTAGTACACCACCTGCAGCACTAAAGACACGTTCCGATAATACACTGGCCGCAGGGCAAGACAGCACCTCCAATGCATACTGGCTTAGCTCTGGCCATGTATCCAGCTTTGAGACCCAAAACTTGAAAGGGGAAGAGCCGTCTGGGAGTACAGCAAGAGGGCAAGACATGTAGTCTGTCACCATCTGACGGAACCGTTGCCTCCTGCTGACTGGAGCAGTCTGTGATGGTGTAGACTTTTGTGGCGGGCACAGAAAACTGTGCCACAGTTGGGCCATACTGGTCTTGCCTTGGGCAGAGGCACTGCTTCTGCTCCCTCTTTGTGCAGAGCCTCCACCACTGCCTGGACGCACTGAGCTGCTTTGGAATGCACTAGCAGCACTTCTCTCAGTTGGAATGGAGAAGATGATGGAATTCACCAGTGTGTCTTGGTACTCCCGCATTTTTCGCTCCCGGTTCAACGGTGTGATGAGGCTTTCTACGTTGTCCCGGTAGCGAGGATCGAGGAGGGTGAACACCCAATAATCAGACATGTTGAGAATGTGGGCGATGCGGCGGTCGTTTCTCAGGCACTGCAGCATGTAATCCACCATGTGCTGCAGACTGCCAACTGCCCAAGAAACGCTGTCCCCTGCTGGAGGCGTGATCTCTGCCCGCTCGTCATCACCCCACCCTCGCTGTACACACTGAGTACTGGACAATTGTGTAACTCCCTCCTCTGGACGGATGTCTTCCTCCTCCATTGACTCCTCCTCATCCTCCTCACAAACTGTCCCCTGCCTACGCATTTGTGAGGAACCACATGGCGCTGACTGTCCAGAAGATGATGGAAATGGTGAATCCTCATCCTCCACCTCTTCCACAACATCATCCCTTAGCGCTTGCAGTGATTTTTCAAGCAGGCAGATAAGGGGGACAGTCATGCTGACTAGTGCATCATCTGCACTCGCCATCCGCGTGGAATAATCAAAGGGACGCAAAACCTGGCAGACGTCATCCATAGTGGCCCACTCTGTGGTTGTGAAGTCTGTACGGCGCTGACTGCGACTTCTTTGCGCCTGAAGCAGCTGGTACTCCATTACAGCTTGCTGCTGCTCACACAACCGCTCCAACATATGTAACGTGGAATTCCACCTGGTAGGTAGGTCACATATGATGCGATGTTCCGGCAGGCGGTGTCGGCGCTGCAGAGCCGCAATGCGCGCTTTTGCCGTGCTGGAACGCCGCAAGTGAGCACACTCTAGGCGGACCTTGTGCAGCAGTGCATCAAGATCCGGATAGTCCCTCAAAAAGCTCTGCACGACCAAATTGAGCACATGTGCCAGACATGGGATGTGAGTGAGGTTGCCGAGGCCCAGAGCTGCCACCAGATTTCGGCCATTATCACACACTACCATGCCTGGCTGGAGATTCGCTGGCACAAACCACACATCGCTCTCCTGCTTGATGGCATTCCAGAGCTCCTGCGCTGTGTGGCTACGATTCCCCAAAAAAATTAATTTCAAGACGGCCTGTTGACGTTTGGCCACGGCTGTGCTCATGTCGGTCGTAACAGGTACACGTTCATCACGGGTCCATGTGGAGGTGGACTGTGACGGCTCCTGCAGCGATGATTCTGAGGAACTGGTGTAAGAGGAGGAGTCAATGCGTACAGAATGGATTCCTGCAATCCTTGGAGTGGGCAGGACACGTCCTGCGCCACTCGCACGGTCTGTACCCGGCTCAACAACATTAACCCAATGGGCAGTGAGGGAAAGGTATCGCCCCTGTCCATGTTGACTGGTCCACGCATCGGTGGTGAGGTGGACCTTGCTACTGACGGCGTTCAGTAGCGCGTGTTTTATGTGTCCCTCCACATGCTTGTGCAGGGCAGGGACGGCTTGCCTGCTGAAGTAAAAGCGGCTGGGCACATTGTACTGTGGGACTGCCAATGACATCAAGTCACGGAAGCTGTCAGTCTCCACCAGCCTGAATGACAGCATTTCCAGTGACAGAAGTTTGGCAATGCCTGCAGTCAGAGCCTGTGCTCGTGGGTGGTTTGACGAGAAAGGCCGCCTTTTCTCCCATGCCTGTACTACCGATGGCTGTAGACTGGGCTGGGAGTGTGTGGATGACTGGGAAAGTGGTGCTGCGGGTGGAATTACAGCGGGTCTCTGGACAACAGGGCCAGAGGTTCTTCCACGGCGATCCTGGGAGGAAGCCGAACCAGCTGCGTGTGAGCTGGAGGAAGAGGCAACACGAGCTGAAGAGGTGGTAGCTGCCGCTGTTGGTTGGCCTAGCTCTTCAGTGTGTTTTTCTAACTCCGCTGGGTGCCTGGTGCGCACATGTTTCCACATGTTGGAGGTATTGAGGTTGCTGACATTTTTCCCTCTTTTGACTTTTTGATGACACACCTTGCATCTGACATAGCAAATGTCATCTGCAACTGTGTCAAAAAAGGACCAGGCACTGCAAGTCTTGGGAGCACCCTTTTTGGCTTTTGGAAGAGACATGCTCCTAACGGGTGCCAAAGCGGAGGCTGCAGGATCCGCAGTCTTCCCCCTCCCTCTCCCTCTTTGGGCCGTACGGGGAATCTCTTCCTCAGAGCTGCTCCCACCACCTTCCTGTCCCTCACGCCAAGATGGGTCAAGGACCTCATCATCTACACTACCCTCTGCCCCCAACTGCTCCTCCTGGGTAGTCTCAGCAGCAGAGCACGCACCAGTAAGTGGCACCTGAGTGTCATCATCAGCTGATGCGGCCTGCGATGTGGTGACCGGAGCCACTGGCCCACCCGCCTCTTCAGAGGAAGAGAGAAAAAGCTGTTGGGCATCACTGCACCTTGCCTCTTCTTCCATTTCTCCAATGCTGCTTGGCTGGCCCCCTGTTTCCAAGCCAAGAGATTCAGAGAACAGAAGTAGAGACGGCTCCTGTCCTGGGCTCTCTGTCTGCCTGGGCAATTTGGCAGGTGGTGAAGAGACAGATGGCTGCTCTCCAGTGCTCTGTGTCTGAGAGGATGTGGCACTAATTGAAGTTGATGCATTAGCTGCCATCCATCCGACAACGGCTTCAATTTGTTCTTCACGCAGCAGCGGTGTACGGCGCTCTGACACAAAGCTGCGCATGAACGACTGTTGCCTGGTGAAAGTGGGTGCTGATGAGTCACCGGTGCCCACAGCAGGCACAGAATCCCCACGTCCCCTCCCTGCTCCGCGCCCACGCCCACGTGCCTTACTCACTGCCTTCTTCATCTTGGTTGACTGATAAAGATAAGCAGAAAAGTACTAACGGCTTTGTGTGCTTATTCCTGAACAACTCCTCCTAACAGGTATAAGAAACACTAATTTTCTAAAGTGTGGACTAGACTTTAATATGAGCTAATGTGGCCTACACAAATGTAAAGTGGTATAACTGGTGTGTTTGGTGAACTTTATTATTTATTTATTTTTTGGGGGCTGAACTGACAACGGATAGAGCTGCAGTCACACGGAGACCGTGCAGACAGCCGTAAACGGCGCTGCAAGGCCCAAAAACCCTCCTCTACGTTATCCTATCTAGTGTTTTTCCACAAATTAGCTGGAGACGGGTGGAAAGACACTAATAGGAATTTTTTGAAAAAATGTGCAGCAGCCTGCACTACTTAAAACAAAATGAAAATTGATTTGGCGGTATGACGCAGTGAACAACCCTGAGCTGGAGACAACCAGGCTATGGCTGCTCACAGACTACAGGGCGAGCTGCAGTCACACGGAGACCGTGCAGACAGCCGTAAACGGCGCTGCAAGGCCCAAAAACCCTCCTCTACGTTATCCTATCTAGTGTTTTTCCACAAATTAGCTGGAGACGGGTGGAAAGACACTAATAGGATTTTTTTGAATAAATTAGCAGCAGACTACACTACTTGGAAAAAAAAAAAAAAAAAAGGACAGTATGAGGCAATGAACCACCCTCCCTGAACTGAATACAACCAGCTATGGATGGCCTATGTGGCTGCACTCAGACTAGAGAGTGGGCTGCACTCACACACACACACACACACAGACCTTGCAGATCGCTGTGAAAACAGCGCTACAAGGCAAAAGCAAGGTGAATAGTAGGTGAACACAGCGGTTGCTAAATTAGCCTTTGGAAAGCACAAAGAAGCAAATCGCTATCTCTAAACTGGCCCTCAGTCAGCAAACAGCGTCCTGTCACTAACTGAATTCACAGCAGAGTGATCGCAAAATGGCGCCAGCGACTTTTAAACTGCATCATGACATCATTTCAGCAGCCAATCACAGCCATGCCAGTAGTTTCATGCCCTCCATGCTAAACAGGATGTGCCCACACTTGGAATCTTTCTCATTGGCTGAATTTCTGCATTTTGAATCTGGGAACTTCCGATTCCGGTATCCGATACGCGGCAAGTATCGGAATCCCGGTATCGGAATTCCGATACCGCAAGTATCGGCCGATACCCGATACTTGCGGTATCGGAATGCTCAACACTATGGATGTGTCTTTGGACCGGCCCGTCTCAGCCAGCCCTGTTAGCAGTGCTCTGGATTGTGGATGCCGAAGCCTTCAGTAAAGAGGTAAAGAGACTGCAACCCTGTGTCCTTGTCATTTACTGCAACCTACACCACCACCTGCACCTTTTATTGGGCACCCCTTAGCAGGGCCACAGACCGGGTCAGGCCACCATGACATCCTCAAAACCGATAGACCCGGTACCGAGTACCCCGCCGTCCTGCGTCTGGGGGCCGCTCCATTTACATCCATGTCCAACTTACAATACATGACTACATGAGAAATATTTCACAACAGCTGTTTTCTGTATGACAAGTTTATGGCTAAATTTTAAATAAAACCTATCTAAGATTACATGTTTTAGAAAGTTGTAAATCCATATTGTTAAAAGGGTTTCTAAGATGAATAAAATATTTCTAGAAAAAGCATACCCAAAGGTTTCTCTTCACCGTGACAAGTTATTAGGGTGGAGTTGCATTACTAGACATTACCCATGGTAACGAGTGTTGCAGTTTCCGTTAAATAGGTAGAACCTTTTCCCCCTATATTTAGGCAGCCATTACCTCATAAATCCATGTTCAACGTCTTTAGTAAACTTTAAGGGTTTGTTCAGCTTTGAGAACATTTTTTGTAATTTACTCAACTTATATGGGGCTCAAAAACTTTTTTGCAGTTGTGCAAGGAAGCAGAGAGGAGCTCAGAAAATGACAAATAAATGGATTACTAACTCCCTATTGGGCCCCCAGAAATACGTCCATGTTTCCAGTATGTCTGGCATCTGTTTTTTTCACAGATACAACATGTACCCATTATAACCTATGCTGCAGTGCACATGTCCGATTTTTTTCCGGTAGCAAGGGCCAATACAGGTCCATGGGTCCATGAAAAACACATCTAGCACATGGATGGTATATGTGTGCCATCCACATTCAACATAGCAAAATATAGGAGAAGCTTTGAAATGTATCCCATTCTTTATCCATACCAGAAAAACACTGCTGACACACTGATGGTAGAAAACGGGCACATGGATGATACACTAATGACACAGGTACTGTTTTTTCACATATGTGTTTTATACGGACGTCTGAAGGAGGCCTTAGACAGGCATAACACACTGACTGACAGACTCTCAGTTACCAGCAATTGAGTGTGAAAAAAAGCAGGCTTTAGATGGAAAACATGTAACATGTTTAATGAAACCCAATTTGCAAAAATTATTAGCCACAAATACATTCATTTAAGTTAGAAATAAAAGTCTCAAAAGGTGGGCAACCCCTTTATGCTTGCCAAAATAAGAGTGTCCTATCCTTTTTAGCTAATGACAACTGTTCTTGAAACAAATGGAAATTAGTATTGCCTTAATTTTTCATGGTTGTGTATTTAAAAACACTGATTGATTCAGGCCATATACACATTTGATAATCAGGTGGTTTGGTCAACATTAATCTAGCCTCTCGACTCTCCCCCACAGATGTTGAGGGGCGAGGAGAATTTTTGTCCATGTTGAATTACAGCACCCAGTCCTTTCATTTCTGCTAGTAATAAGTTGCTGCCAGAGGTGTCTGACAGTGGCTTACTCCACTCTAGTCATTGAAAATACATGCATACTGAGTATTCATTGTTGTGTGTGTTTGGGGGGAGTGGAGAGAGGTAGTGGACAACTGAAAGCTTGCTTAGGCAACGACTATCTAATGCTGACCATACATACGAGATAGCCATTGACTGATCGATATCTCTCACAACTCCCCCATACACATGAGAACCCTGCTTGGTAGAGCATGTATTCATTTTCAATGTGGAGTGACGAGAAATAGTCTGCAAGACACTTCTGGAAGTGGCTTATCACCCTTAAAGACAAAGGAATCAGGCTTTCAAATGCCTCCTGCTCGATCCTGCTCTGCCCTTATACAATCTGTTGGGGGAGAGTCAAGAGGTTCTCAAGTACATCAGATGGTCGGCCGGTACTGCAGACATTCTTCTAATTTGCATGTGGCCTAAAGGTATATGGGCAACTGTAGTTCACTGCCAGTTCATCTTGTCCTCCTAATTTTTTATGGATGTTACGACTACTCCTTAAAGTTGACTAGTCAGCAAGCCCCAACAAGTCAGTGCTATCGAGACCTTATGCTAAAGACTACTCAGTAGTCTATTTCTAAAGATTTATAAAGAAAACAGCCTAAAATTCTGAAAATAGAAATTCACTTTCTTGCATGGCCTAAGGCCTTCATAGATCAGACTTAAGCCAGGATGGAAACTTTCACATCATTTACATTTAGGTTTTTATTGAGGTTTGGCATTGAGGATCATAGTCATGCTGTGCATTTTATACTTTCTCCCGGACAAGACAAATGGTTTCTGTAAACGCTATACTTCACTCTTCTACACATACCATTAACTTTCAGTTAGTGCCTGGTTTGTTAGTTAACGTTTTCTCATTTCTGTTCTCTAATAACTCCTACAGCTTAAATGTAATTAATCCTTCCAGCCCATGGCCCAATTACAAATAAAATGAATAGCAAAATGAATAGACAGATTCCTGCAGGGTTCTTTAACTGTGGATAGACAATGCCGAACATTACAATTTTCAGACACTCTTTAGCGCTCCTCTGTTGGAGACGTTCATATCCCATTTCTATAGTCGAGAGGAAGCATAAAAGCAATACAATAAACATGAATACTTTCCAATTCAACAGTGGATTTCATTATATTTGCTTCCAAATCAGCTGCTTATTTCCCAGTAGCTACAGATGTGACAGAAAAGAGTTTGTCATTCTCTTCTTGGAGTCTACATAGCCTGTGCTTTATGATATTCAGAGGTAAGATAATGGAGCATGTTACTTCATATAATTAATACTATCACAATGAATGGTAACAAACCGAACCTCTGCTTTTTTCTAACACATTTTCAAGCTGCCAATATATTTTGAAGAACTGTTCAGAGATTTTCACCATTCACACCAGTTCATTTCCCAGTGCTCAATCTACTTTGCCAAAAAAAAACAAACATGCACATGGATCATTTACATAGTATCTAAAAAGTATGCTCTTCTGGAGTGATGGAGAAACTGGAGTTTTGCAATATTATACTTAAAAGGTGATGTCCAGTACTATGAACGGGCTTTCTAAAGAACCATATTGGCAGTTAATTTCAAGTCTATTAATGTTTTAATTAACTGCAGTGCTCAGTTTTCCTAGTGGAGCAAGAGATCCCATGATATATTATCTGGATCCTTCGCTCTCCCACTGACCTCTAGTTTGGATAACACAAGTGTCTGGAGCATCCAAATGCAAACTCAACAATGACATGTAGCCATCTGGTTCGGTCTCTTAATGCATTCTCAGGTGTACTCAAGTAGAACCCAGCCCAGATAGTAGACGTAATTGCTGACATTGCATTTGGAGGCCACAGAAACTCATAGGGAAGCCGAACATGACTTTAGAAATTCAAGGACCTAGATTGTGGTTCCAAATTTGTTGATCTAATCAAGCTTAGCACAAAGTCTGTTTAATCTATTCATCAGTAGTATTATTATTATTATTATTATTTATTTATATAGCACCATTAATTCCATGGTGTTGTACATGAGAAGGGGTTACATCAAAATGCAAATATCACTTACAGTAAACAAAACTAACAATGACAGCCTGATACAGAGGGGAGAGGACCCTGCCCTTGTGGGCTTACATTCTACAGGTTTATGGGGAAGGAGACAGTAGGTCGAAGGTTGCAGTAGCTCCGATGTTGTTGAGGTGGCCGTGTGGTCATTACAGGCTGTAAGCTTCTTTGAAGAGGTGGGGTTTCAGGTTTCTTTTTGAAGTATCCAAATATGGTGGATAACCAGACATGTTGGGGCACAGAATTCCAGAGGATGGGGGATATTCGGGAGAAGTCTTGGAGGCGATTGGGTGAGGAGTGAATAAGCGTGGAGGAGAGAAGGAGGTATTGGGAGGACCGGAGATTACATGAGGGAAGATATTGAGAGATTAGTTTGGAAACATACGGAGGAGAAAGGTTATGGATGGCTTTGTAGGTCAGTGTTAGTAGTTTAATCTGGATACGCTGGGAAATTGGGAGCCAGTGAAGGGATTTGCAAGGAGGGGAAGCAGGATGTAGCGAGGAGAGAGATTAATTAATCAGGCAGCAGACTTAAGGATGGACTGGAGGGGTGCGAGAGTGTTAGAAGGTAGGCCACAGAGGAGGATGTTGCAGTAGTCGAGGCGGGAGATGATTAGGGCATGTACAAGCTTTTTGGTAGAGTGAGGGTTGACAAAAGGACAGATTCTGAAAATATTTTTGAGCTGGAGGCGACAGGAGGTGGCGAGAGCTTGGATGTGCGGTTTGAAGGACAGGACAGAGTCTAGGGTTACTCCAAGGCAGCAGATTTTGGGGACAGGAGAAAGTGTGATTTCATTTATTTTGATAGATAGATCAGGTAGGGAAGATATGCGAGATGGAGGAATGATAATTAGTTCAGATTTGTCCACATTGAGCTTGAGGAAGTGAGAGGAGAAGAAGGAGGGTATGGCTGGTAGACACTCTGGGATTCTGGAGAGCAGAGAGGTGACATCTGGGCCGGAGAGGTAGATCTGAGTGCCATCAGTATATAGATGGCACTGGAAGCCATAAGACCTTATGAGTTGTCCCAGGCCGAGTGTATAGATTGAGAAGAGTAAGGGCCCAAGGACAGAGCCTTGAGGGACACCAACAGAGAGGGGGCGAGATGAAGAGGTGGTATGGGAGTAGGAAATGCTAAATGTGCGGTTGGTAAGGTAGGAGGAGATCCAAAATAGGGCAAGGTCTTTGACCCCAAAGGAAGAGAGGATCTGTAGTAGGAGGCAGTGGTCAACTGTGTTGAAGGCAGAGGACAGGTCTAGAAGGAAGAGTGTGGAGAATTGTCTGTTAGCTTTGGCTGTAAGTAAGTCATTAGTCATTTTGGTCAGGGCAGTCTCAGTGTAATGGTGGGGACGGAAGCCAGATTGTAGGTTGTTGAAGAGAGAGTTAGATGCAGAGTGAGAGGAAAGTTCAGCATGGACGTGCTGCTCAAGGAATTTGGATGCAAATGGGGGCAAAGATATGGGGCGATAGCTGGACATAGCACTTGGGTCTAGGGATGGCTTATTGAGGATAGGTGTGATTGTGGCATGTTTGAAAGCAGTGGGGAAGGTACCAGATGTTAGTGATAGGTTGAAGAGATGGGATAGGGATGGGACTAGTGTGGTGGTGAGGTTGGGGAAGGGTGGGATGGGATGGGGTCAAGTGCACTAGTGGTGAGGTGTGATTTTGAGAGAAGATGAGCAAGCTCCCCTTCAGTGATTGTGGAGAGGGAAATTATGGTGTTTGGGCATTGGTCTGGTATACAAAGGGGTTGTGGTCGTTTGACAACAGATATTTGCCTTGTTTGGTTGATCTTATTTTTGTAGTGCGTGGCAAAGTCCTCGGTCACGATTAGGAAACTCGGAGGGGGCAGTGGTGGGCAGAGGAGGGAGTTAAAAGTGTTGAACAACTCTTTGGGGTTGTGGGATAGGGAACATACGAGGGTTGTGAAGTAGACCTGTTTAGCAGAAGTGAGAGCTGATTTGAATGCGAGTGTTGCTTGTTTGAGTGCAGTGAGATCATCTTGCGAATGAGTCATCTTGAAAGGTACTTGGACAATGGCGACCTTAGTGTGTGAAAGCACATTGCACTACTACAACCAAACACACACTTAAACCAGCCATTCATATTAGATGTCTTTTGGCTGAACAATGTTTTGGTCGATTGTTCTATTAACAGCCATCTGAGCCAACCCTCACACACACAGGAGCTCTCATTTGGTCAAGTGCTCCTGTGTTTTCTATAAAATGTCTGCCGATGGCTTATGGTGCCACCATACACAATAGACCGTTGGTCGAACCTGGTAATATCAGTGGGTTAGGCCAACATGAGTCTAATGTGTATGGGGGGACTAACAGTAAAACAACTGGAGTGACTCAGTGTCCACAAAACAATGATAGCCATTCTACTTGCATACAAATTGGTCAACATGTGTCCCTACTACCCCCTACCTGACTGTGGATTGCATTAATACTAAAAGGCAAATTCACAAGAGTGTGTTTCCACACACAAAAAATGTCAGCATGCACTAGTCTTGTCATTTCAGCAGACTAAAAGGTGAATGGCACATAGCACATGCACTCATCCACATCTTGGTGCACAGAAGCAGTCACATCCGCAATTTGCAATGTACATCTACTTATACAGTGGGGAAAATAGCATTTGATACACTGACAATTTTCTAAGCTTTCCCAGCTACAAAGAGTGCAGGAGGGGAGTGACCCATAGGGGATAAATTCTACTGTAGGACCATGTGGCCTCTCTCTGTTATTCATGCAGTCCACTTCGAAAGGGAGGTCACAACAAGTAACATGTAGTGAAGGACCTAGGAACCAGCTGGCAGCCAATGCCCCCTGCAGCCCAGAATACACATGGTCAAACATCAAACTGTTAATTAACATGATCCATCTGTTTATATCTTTTGTCCTACCACTATCTGTATTTGCATTTCTGACCATTTTATATGTATGACCATTGTGTATATATTGCATTGTCTAGCGTGCCCTTAAAGTGATTAAATATATAATTTAAGGGTACTGTCACACAGTGCAATTTTGATCGCTACGACGGCACGATCCGTGACGTCGCAGCGTCGTATGATTATTGCTCCAGCGTCGTAGACTGCGGTCACACTTTGCAATCACGGCGCTGGAGCGATGCCGAAGTCCCCGGGTAACCAGGGTAAACATCGGGTTACTAAGCGCAGGACCGCGCTTAGTAACCCGATGTTTACCCTGGTTACCAGCGTAAACGTAAAAAAACCAAACAGTACATACTTACATTCCGGTGTCTGTCCCCCGGCGTTCTGCTTCTCTCCACTGTGTAAGCACCATAGCCGGAAAGCAGAGCGGTGACGTCACCGCGTCACCGCTGTGCTCGCTTTCCGGCCGGCAGGCGCTCACAGTGCAGAGAAGCTGAGACGCCGGAGGACAGACACCGGAATGAGAGTATGTACTGTTTGGTTTTTTTACGTTTACGCTGGTAACCACGGTAAACATCGGGTTACTATGCGCGGCCCTGCGCTTAGTTACCCGATGTTTACCCTGGTTACAAGCGAACACACTGCTGGATTGGTGTCACACACAACGATCCAGCGATGTCAGCGGGTGATCAAGCGACGAAAGAAAGTTCCAAACGATCTGCTACGACGTACGATGCTCAGCAGGGTCCCTGATCGCTGCTGCGTGTCAGACACTGCGATATCGTAACGATATCGCTAGAACGTCACGAATCGTACCGTCGTAGCGATCAAAATTGCACTGTGTGACAGTACCCTAACCTTGGGCTGCTCTTTTATCTCGATTCACACATCCACAAGTCCATTTCTTGATTTAACTTTCCATTCTACCAGGGCTGGTTTCTGGCCCGATATAATCCCATTAACAGATTGGTCTTATATCTAATGAGGAACTGGTGGCAGTCCTACCAGGCTGGCAGCACTCTGTTTTACTAGTGCTAGTGAAAGGCGCCTCTCAGCCTGTCAGGGTTGTGAGCGAATGTGGTGCCATGTCAGTGACTGCGTGGGCCACATCCTTTCACTTCCCTGGGCTCATGTGGAGAGGGGGGAGAGGGGGTGTCGGTTTAAATCTGTAGTAAGCTGACCTTACGTCTCCCCAGTAGGTGCAGAACGTCACGTTGGTGAAAGTGGGGAGACTGCAATACATGATCCATCTGATGTAATAGTGACGTAACGTGGGGTGGCGAGGTACGGATTCATCACATGTGATGGCAGTGGTGGAATTCTGTGTGATCTCTCTGATGCCATCCTTCACATTTTCTCCATACAGGTGGCGTCTTGAAGCTGTCATCATCAGCAAAGGTTTTTGTGCGAAGTATTAAATAAATTTCAGCAAGTGTGTTCGATACTTTTTCCATGTGTCATTTCTCATTATTACAAAACTTTATTTTTGGACATCTATGATTCCATATTTTTGCCTGTGTGGATTGGATGGGTTGTTACCAACATCCCATAAGAAATTCATGCTAATAGCATTTTTAGATATATGGTTACTTAGAAAATTGGTGACGTCTTCAATACTTATTTCACCCGCTGTGTGTATATGAATATATACAGGTGCTTCTCACATAAGTAGAATATCATCAAAAAGTTAATTTATTTGAGTTCTTCAATACAAAAAGTGAAACTCAAATTTTATATAGAATCATTACAAACAGAGTGATCTATTTCAAGTGTTTATTTCTGTTAAAGTTGATGATTATGGGTTACAGCCAATGAAAACCCAAAAGTCATTATTAGGGATGGGCGAACCCGAACTGTAAACTTCGGGACCGTATCGAACACATAGTGTTTGATCACACGGTCCGGAACACGGGTTTCCATGGGAAGCCCATGTTACAGTTCAGGTCCAGTTCGGGCTGTTAAAAAAAAGCAGAAAATTAATAATAAACATTATAATTATACTTACCTGTCCAGCGATGCGTCCTCCCATCCCGCTGTCTCCTGGCCTCATCTGCTTCCAGGGCCACTCATTACCTTCTGCCGATATTGACTGCATTCAGCAGTCTTTGGCTTTTTCCGGTAGTAGAAATTTGATTCCAGCTCACCCAGTTGCTCTATGCTCATCCACCTGGGGCTCAGACACCTGCCTCACCCTGGCCTCACATCAAGGAAAATAGAAAAAATTGGAGTCTGTCTCAACGGGACTGGATTTTCCTTTTCATTTTCTTTTACAAAAGAAAATATAATGCATACAAAAGAAAAATTTACATGGTCGACATGACCCAGTCGACGTGTTTCAACTGCACTAGGCAGTCTTACTCATGACTCATGAGTACGACTGCCTAGTGCAGTTGAAAAGCGTTGACTGGGTCATGTCGACCATGTAAATTTTTCTTTTGTATGCACTATATTTTCTTTTGAAAAATCAAAACAAAAAGGAAAATCCAGTCCTGTGGAGCCGGACTCCAATTTTTTCTTTTTTCTGGTAGTGTTCGTTCGGTGACGTCACCGCACGAACTCTGCTGGAAAAAGCCATAGAATGCCGAGTGCAGTGAATACTGCTGGCAGTTAATGAGCAGCCCTGGAAGCAGATGCATCTGGGAGACAGCGGGATGAGAGGACGAGTCGCTGGACAGGTAAGTATAATTATAATGTTTATTATTAATTTTCTGCTTTTTTTACAGCTCCCCCTCCCCATGCCATATATGAAAAGTCTGAGTTCGGGGTTCAGACGCAACTTTGTGTCATCTCCGGTCCCGAACTCGAACTTTACAAAAAACTCAGGTGAACCCGCCAATCCCGAACATTGGGGGGTTCACCCATCACTAGTCATTATCTCAGTATATTAGAATACTTTATAACACCATCTTGAAAAATGATTTTAAAATCCGAAATGTTGGCCTGCTAAAATATATGTTCAGTAAGTTCACTTAATACTTGGTCGGGGCTTCTTTTGCATCACTGCAGCATGGCATGGAGGCGATCAACCTGTGGCACTGCTGAGGTGTTATGGAAGCCCAGGTTGCTTTGAGATCAACCTTTAGCTTGTCTGCATTGTTGGGTCTGGTGTCTCTCATCTTCCTAATAATAATAATAATAACAACAATCTTTATTTATATAGCACCAACATATTCTGCAGCGCTTTACAGTGTTCATACACAATAGTCATAAGTAACAACGTTAAAGATAATACAATATTTAAAGTAAAATCAGATGACCCTGCTCGTGAGAGCTTACAATCTACAATGAGGTGGGGAGACACAAAGTACAGGTGCTTATTTACAATGATGGTCCAGCCATCTTGAGAGATTGGGGGATAGATAAAGGCTGCACAAGCTTGTCACCAGCCTGTATTTGTGGTGCGGTGGAGTTTGATGGAGAGTTATTCTCAGGTAGTTAATGGGCTGCACACACACACTTACACGTAAAATTACTTTGATTAGGAAATGTGATAGGCTGCTCTGAACAGATGTGTTTTGAGGGAGCGCCTAAAGCTGTGTAAGTCCTAATTTCTTGGGGTAGAGCATTCCAGATTGGCGCAATGCCGAAGAAGTCTTGGAGCAGGGAGTGGGAGGTACGAATTAGTACAGAGGTTAGTCAAAAGCTGTTAGCAAAGCGTAACAAGCGAGTAGCCCATTGAACAGAAATGAGGGAGGAGATGTAGGGGGTGCCGCACTATGGAGAGCTCTTTGGGTGAGAACAGGCAGTTTGAATTGGATCCTATAATGAATTGGCAGTCAGTGCAATGACTGGCGAAGAACGGCTGCGTTCAAGTACCGATTAGCCAGATGGACGACCTTGGCTGCTGCATTAAGGATGGACTGGAGAGGGGAAAGTCTAGTGAGGGTGAGGACAATTAATAGAGCATTACAATAGTCCAGGCGGGAGTGGATCAGGGCAACGGTGAGAGTTTTTGTTGTTTCCATGGTGAGAAAGGGCTGATTCTAGAGATGTTCTTTAGGTGTAAGTGGCAAGAGCAGGCAAGATATTGTATATGGGAGGTGAAGGAAAGATTGGTGTCAAAAATAACACCCAGACAGTGCATCTGCTGCCTGGGCATATTATGGTGCCACCCACTCAGAGGGAGATGTCAGATTTAGAGAGGATAGTAGACAGCGGGAGCAGAAATGAGTTTCAGATAGAGAGCAGACATGATGTTGGAGACTGCAGACAGACAGTCACTGGCGTTCTGTAATATAGCGGGGGTAAGATCAGGGGATGACGTGTGTAGTTGTGTGTCATCGGCATAAAGATGGTACTGAAAGCCAAATCTTCTGAAGGTTTGTCCAATTGGGGCCATGTAAAGAGAGAAGAGAAGGGAGCGAAGGACTGAGCCCTGAGGGACCCCAAGGATCTATGAGGGAGTGAGTGGAGAGGTAGAGGGTAAGGCAGGAGTAGACCAGGCGCTCCAAGAGTTTAGAGATGAAGGGGAGATTGGAGACTGCTCTGTAGTTATTTGTGTAGGATGGATCTAGAAAGGTTTTTTTTTTTAATAATGGAGTAATGATAGGGTGCTTGAAGGAGGAGGGGAAAATGCCAGAGGAAAGGGAGAGATTAAAGATGGTAGTCAGGTGAGTAGTGACGACTGGAGAGAGAGACTGGAGGAGATGTTAGGGAATGGGGTCGGTAGTGCATGTAGTCGGACGAGAAGAGGAGAGGAGCCGAGCCTGGAGACTTCTTATTCTATGGTGGGATAAAATGTGGAGAGTGAGCCAAGGGAGATGCAGGGAGGGATGGGATTCAAAGCACTTGGTGGCTGGGAGCGGATTTGCTGATGGATATTCTCTATTTTCCCTATAAAGTGGGAGGCAAGGTCATCTGCACAAATGTCGTGATAGGGGCCTGTGGTTTCGGACTGAGGATGGAGCGAAAGGAGTCAAAAAGTTTTTTGGGTTGTTAAATAGGGAGGAGATCAGAGTGGTCTAGTAGGTCTGCTTTGCGAGGTGAAGGGCAGAGTAATACGTTCTTAACATAAATTTGTAGTGGATGAAGTCTTCTGGTGTGCGAGTTTTCCTCCATTGGCTTTCAGCACTCCTAGAGCATGGCTGGAGAAATTGAGTTTGCGATGTGAGCCAGGGCTGTTTTACTCTGTGTTTGGAGGTTCTGACAGTAAGGGGCACTACATGGTCCAGGTTGCTTCTGAGAGTGTCATTGTAGTGATGTACTGCCAAATCAGGACATGAAAAAGAGGAGATTGTGGACAGTGATGAGTGTAGGGAGTCCTTTTGACAATGCCATAGATTCTCTATGGGTTATGGTCAGGCGAGTTTGCTGGCCAATCAAGCACAGTGATACTGTTGTTTTTAAACCAAGTATTGGTTCTTTTGGCACTGTGGATAGGTGCCAAGTCCTGCTGGAGAATTAAGTATCCATCTTCAAAAAGCTTGTCGGCAGAGAGAAGCATCAAGTGCTCTAAAATTTCCTGGTAGATGGCGGAGCTGACTTTGGTCTTGACAAAGACAGTGGACCAACACCAGCAGATGACATGGCTCCCCAAACCATTACTGATTGTGGAAACATCACACTAGACCTCAAGCAGCTAGGATTGTGTGCCTCTCCACTCTTCCTCCAGACTCTGGGACTTTGATTTCCAAATGAAATGCAAAATTTATTTTGATCTGAAAACAACACCTTGGACCAAAGAGCAAAAATCCAGTTCTTTATCTCCTTGGCCCAGGTAAGACGCTTCTGACGTTGCCTAATGGTCATGAGTGGCTTGACACAAGGAATGCAATACTTGAAGCCCATGTCCTAGCTACATCTGTGTGTGGTGGCTCTTGAAGCTACAACTCCAGCAACAGTTCACTCCATGTCAATCTCCCCAAAATTTTTGAATGGCCTTTTCTTAACAATCTTTTCAAGGCTGCAGTTATCTTGTTTGCTTGTGTACCTTTTTCTGCCACACTTTTTCCTTCCACTGAACTTTCCATTAATATGCTTGGATACAGCAATCTGAACAGCCAGCTTCCTTCGCAATGATCTTTTTTGGCTTACCCTCCTTGTGGAGTGTGTCAGTGACTGCTTTCTGGACATCTGTCAAGTCAGCAGTCTTCCCCATGATTGTGGAGCCTACTGAAACAGACTAAGGGACCTTTTTAAACGCTTAGGAAGCCTTTTCAGGTGTTTTTTGTTAATTATTCTAATTTACTGAGATAATTACTTTTGGATTTTCATCGACTGTCAGCCATAATCATCAACATTAACAGAAATAAACAATTGAAATAGATCACTCTGTTTTAATATACGAGTTTCACTTTTTGTATTGAAGAACTGAAATAAATCAACTTTTTGATATTGTAATTTTGTGAGAAGCACATATATATACAAACAAACACAAATATATGTTTATACATATACATATATACACATACATGTGCACACATTATATATATATATATATATATATATATATATATATATATATATATATATATATATATATATATATATATATATACAGTTAGGTCCATATATATTTGGACAGAGACAACATTTTTCTAATTTTGGTTACAGACATTACCACAATGAATTTTAAACAAAACAATTCAGATGCAGTTGAAGTTCAGACTTTCAGCTTTCATTTGAGGGTATCCACATTAAAATCGGATGAAGGGTTTAGGAGTTTCAACTCCTTAACATGTGCCACCCTGTTTTTAAAGGGACCAAAAGTAATTGGACAATTGACTCCAAGGCTATTTCATGGGCAGGTGTGGGCAATCCCTTCATTATGTCATTCTTAATTAAGCAGATAAAAGGCCTGGAGTTGATTTGAGGTGTGGTGTTTGCATTTGGAAGGTTTTGCTGTGAAGTAAACATGCGGTCAAAGGAGCTCTCCTTGCAGGTGAATCAAGCCATCCTTAAGCTGCGAAAACAGAAAAAACCCATCCGAGAAATTGCTACAATATTAGGAGTGGCAAAATCTACAGTTTGGTACATCCTGAGAAAGAAAGAAAGCACTGGTGAACTCATCAATGCAAAAAGACCTGGGCGCCCATGGAAGACAACAGTGGTGGATGATCGCAGAATAATCTCCATGGTGAGGAGAAATCCATTCACAACAGCCAACCAAGTGAACAACACCCTCCAGGAGGTAGGCGTATCAATATCCAAATCTACCATAAAGAGAAGACTGCATGAAAGTAAATACAGAGGGTTCACTGCACGGTGCAAGCCACTCATAAGCATCAAGAATAAAAAGGCTAGACTGAACTTTGCTAAAAAACGTCTAAAAAAGCCAGCACAGTTCTGGAAGAACATTCTATGGACAGATGAAACCAAGATCAACGTCTACCAGAATGATTGAAAGAGAAAAGTATGGCGAAGGCGTGGTACAGCTCATGATCCAAAGCATATCACATCATCTGTAAAACACAGCGGAGGCAGTGTGATGGCTTGGGCATGCATGGCTGCCAGTGGCACTGGGTCACTAGTGTTTATTGATGATGTGACACAGGACAGAAGCAGCCGAATGAATTCTGAGGTATTCCGAGACAAACTGTGTGCTCAGATCCAGCCAAATGCAGCCAAACTGATTGGTCGTCGTTTCATACTACAGATGGACAATGACCCAAAACATAAAGCCAAAGCAACCCAGGAGTTTATTAAATCAAAGAAGTGGAATATTCTTGAATGGCCAAGTCAGTCACCTGATCTCAACCCAATTGAGCATGCATTTCACTTGTTAAAAACTAAACTTCAGACAGGAAGGCCCACAAACAAACAGCAACTGAAAACCGCTGCCGTGAAGGCCTGGCAGAGCATCAAAAAGGAGGAAACACAGCGTCTGGTGATGTCCATGAGTTCAAGACTTCAGGCAGTCATTGCCAACAGAGGGTTTTCAACCAAGTATTAAAAATGAACATTTTATTTTAAATTATTGAATCTGTCCAATTACTTTTGGTCCCTTTAAAAACAGGGTGGCACATATTAAGGAGCTGAAACTCCTAAACTCTTCATCCAATTTTAATGTGGATACCCTCAAATGAAAACTGAAAGTCTGAACTTCAACTGCATCTGAATTGTTTTGTTTAAAATTCATTGTGGTAATGTTTATAACCAAAATTGGAAAAATGTTGTCTCTGTCCAAATATATATGGACCTAACTGTATATATACACACACACACACATACACACAGCTTTCCATGAATACATGCATATTATATGGATGTATTATAATAGAGAAAAATAAAACAAAAACATGACATTATAGAGAAAAAGCCATCATCTCCTTGTAAACAGCAATCCCATGATTTTTAATACACGGATGCTAATACAGACACGGTAATGCTATTGAAGTAAAGGCTGACCTATTTTTACCTTAACAAAAGTAAAATCTGAAGGAATGGTGGATAATTTAGGAATGCAATTCCCATTAAACTATGCAAGTATGCATGAACTGTAAAGAGTGGATTTTGTACATTTGTGCTTAGCCCTCAGCAGTTAGCAGGTGTGAATCAGTCAATTGTACAATTCATTTGTCTACCTAATTGCACTGAAGATAGGCTTTTACGTTGCCTATAACATCACACTAATGAGTATGCCTTTTTTTCCTTCACTCGATCCAACTAATTTATTCCTGTTAACTTGCTTTGCAGAGCAGTTCTTCTCACTTAACCGGTGACAACGGCCCTAGTAAGTAGCAGGGCAGTTTAGCTTCAACTAGATTATTTCTTTTCACGAAAAAAAAAAAGGCTGTAATTGTTTGCCGATCCCTTCCCAACAGTCATTAAAAACCTTTGGCTTGCATATTGAATAACAGCAATTTCCTGAATCCGACGGCCTGTTCTGCGTGAGGGAGGGGAGAATGCTAATAATTTGGCGAGCTGAATTATCTTCCTCATTCAGTGCTGTGTGCCATTCTTTTGCAGCAGAAATTGCAGTTAGGTGGTGAAACTGGTTCTCTCGCAGGCCCCCTACCTCCACCCTGAGTGAAAACTATAAGAAACAAGCCAACCATTGCTTGCTACTGTGATTACAACATCCTTAAAAGTGATTATATGGCGGCTGTAATCAAATGCAATGAAAGCTGCCTGTTAGAGCTTCAATAATTACTCATTTCTGCTAACAGCTTGCTTTCAACGTAGCACTCTGGGACAAGGAGGGGGGGTATTATCTTTTCCAATGAAGAAATCAGTTAAAGTTTGTGCTGGTAATAATGAGGTTTGTTGTTTGGTTAAAAGAAAGGGGCTTTAAAATGTTGTAGACCCGGCTTTTTCTTCCTCCTTTATTGTGCATGTAATAGAGTTAAGGTTCATCTAGGGTTCAAATTGATACAGAAGAACATTATAAATGGAGGTATATCCTGAAGCTTCTAGGCCCCGGTATCCAAACTGTGCCAGAGACCTTTTCACCACCAGTGTTAAAAAGTAGAATTCCCTTTTTTTTAACTTTTATTAAGTATATTGCACAATATAAAGAATGAGAATCTATGAACACACACTAATCTATTAGATCGTTACATACTTGAGTAATCATGCATAGCACACTTGTCAGGTTAAACCTCTCTAAATTTATAAAAAATTGATAAATGCAGCTAAGTTAAGATCCTTTTCCACAAACCGACCAGTAAACTTTTACCGATCGGCGGTCATTTGAATGCATATACAAGATCACTCTGTGCGCAAAGGCTGCCATAGTTCTAAGAAGCTTAAGTTCTGGTTAAACAGGATGCAGTGCTGGAAATAAAGATTATTCTGACTCCATATCTAGGCTATGAGGGTGGGGCTCCTTAGACAGCATTTCTATGGATGTCTGTATAAACCAGTACTCACACAAAGAAAATTCATCAGATAGCTTCAACTCGACTGCAGTGGCACATATGAAGATTCCAGAAGACATTTCATTCTTAGGCTGAATTCTTGTATTATGCACAATTGCTGTAACTACCACAGCTGCAGCGGATGCAATAACAGTAGGTAAAACAGCAGTTCTGAACCAGAGATATATAGATATGAACCTCGGATGAAGATGGCTGATTACTATTGAGACAGGAGGAAGAAGGCAGGGGTTACTTACATCCCAGCTGGGCTACAGGGAGAAACAGGACAAACTTCTAAAAGGGTTCCATCACAGTGTAACAGCAACAATACAACACCGTATTCCCAAGTCATGGGACATGTCAATGATCTTTTATGCTGCATGAAAGACCACTTCACCCAATGAACAAGCATTTTGCTCTTTCATTAGATGATCGGCAGCCAGATTACACAGTGAGATAATTATGAGCACTTTTAACAACACTTCTTCTTCACGATAAACTTGCAGTGTAATTGCCCTTTTAGTAAAAAAGGGCAACCGACCCATATAGTTCATATTTTTAACCCGGATTTTTAGCGACAAGGTCCAGTCATAAGTCATAGCAGGTCCTTGTCCTGTGTCAAAAAGGGCTCAGTGCTGTGTTTGGCCGGATTGCTCATTTCAGTAGCTATAGGCTCGCAATACATATTGGATCATTGTCAAGAGTGATCATACCAGTTGATAGAACTCTCATTCAACTCCTGCATACACAGGAATGCTTGAGCCCCTGGCAGTAGTTTTTGCTTCCCACTAGTGATGTGCAAGAGTGCTTAGCAAGGCTCGATACAGCATTGCGGTGCTTGATCGAGTATCAAGCAGCGCCGAGTTTCGTGTGGTGCTCATATCCCTATAAAAAGTTCAAGCTCGCCGAAGAGAGGTATTCCCCTGCTGAAAATGTAGGGACTCCTAAGAGCTAAGAGAGATTACTGAGCACTCCAGCATTTCAGTGCCTAATCATCACTATTTCCCACCAAACAAAAGGATCAGCCAGCAAAACTACCATGACCAGATCCTTCTCTAAGCTGACATTTGTCATTAGGCAGGTTTGGCTTATCTAAAGTGTATGGAGGCCTTTAGTCAATCCTTTTTTGCTACAACCTATGTATTGCTTCATCAGAGAAGAAAAAGGCTTGAACTCTCATGCCACTTTTATCCTAAGGCCAGGGTCACAATTGCGAGTGCAATGTGAGAAACTCGCGCAAGTCTCTAGCCTCAATACCCGCACTGCCGCCGGCCCTCGGGACCATAGCGTACGGCTGTTTGTATTTCTATGCAGCCACATGCTCCGGTCCCAAGAAAGCTATGAGAAAGGATATCACATTCGAAACATCGCCACGCCATTAGGCAATAAAGTCCTGTTTTTCTCATTTTTACTCTATTGTAAGGAACCATTGGACTGTTGGTTGGAAAAGCTTTGCACATTAATTGAGGTATTTGTTGGTGCATTATTTGAGGTCTGCAAGCAATGCATTTTTTTGTTATTTTAACCATTTATCATTTTCAGAAAATAAATACAAAATTTATCGCTTGGAACTTCAGAGACATATTGTCAGAAGTTTATAGAATAAAAGAACAATTTACATTTTACTCAAAAATATACCTATAAAGAGAAAAATCAGACAAACTGAACATTTTACAGTGGTCTCTTAATTTTTGCCAGAGCTGTATATATACACATATATATATATATATATATATATATATATATATATATATATATACACATATATATATATATATATATATATATACACTGTATACATACAGTATATATACTGTATAGATATACATACATAAAAGCATATGAGATAGATAGAGATATAGATAGAAATGTCAGTGAGATATATAATCAATGCTTAACATGTATAGTTTACTGTACATGTATTTAGTATTAAATAAATTATATCCAGAAAAAAATGGCATGGGATCTCCTGAAATGTTATTATTAGCAGAGTGAAAGCGGTCAGTGGGGGCAGATATTTATAGCCTGGGAAGGGGGGTAATAACCATGTAGCTTCCCAGGCTATTAACATCAGCTCACAGCTGTATACTTACTTAGCCTTTACTGGTTATTAAAATGGGGGGACCACCCCCTAAAAAATGACGTAGCGTGAGGGTTGTGAGAACTTTCCCACAGCAAACGCGCCGATGTCATTGAGGTGAACCGAGTCCATTTGATATGAACCCCGTTCACATTTCTCACGGCACCGTGAGAACTTTCTCCCACTTGCAGTAACATTAGTGAGGTGAGCAGAGTTCATTTGATAGCAACCCCGCTTACCTTTTTTTTGTCACCATGAGGCACTGAGGTGAGCAAGCACGCACAGCTCAGTGTCTCGGCTGCCTGACATACTGAATGCTCACATCATGCCAGTGTTCAGCATGCCAAGTAGATGTAGCAGAGCTAGAGTCATCTATGGACAAATCGATTATCTTCTTGTTGGAGAGGTGAGGAATATGGTTGATGCCTCTCCATTATTAACCCATGGGCTTGATGCCAGCTGCCAATGCAAAGCTGTAATCAACCCCCATCTTATGGATGCCCCTTTTTTGGGGTGGCAGAAAGCTGATGCTTTTAGTCTAGAATGGGACCAATATCCATGGCCCCTTCATAGCCTATTAATATCAGCCCACAGCTGTTCGCCTAGCCTTTGCTGGTTATTAATTATAGGGAGACCATACATCATTTTTTTGGAGGAGTCCCCTATTTTAATAACCAGTAAAGACTAAGTATACAGCTATAAGATGATATTCATAACTTGGGAAGCTCAATGTGTATTACCCCATTCCATGCTATAAGCATCTGCCCCCATCTGTCCACTCTTCCTCTGCTAGATAATAAAATTTTGAGGGATCCAACGCCCTTTTTTTAGATATTTATTTATTAATTAAATACTTGTACAGCAAGCACTGTAATAATTATTTATGTGACTGACATTTTTATCTATCTATTTTATGTATATATATTCCATCTATTCTAACTTGTCACGCTGTGATTTTACTGTACACGGCTGATGAAATGTCGGGCTTTCAAGGAGACGGGTGCATAAAAAGGAGGACAGCACTTACATGGTCACACCCATTGACTTGCATTGGCAACTCTTGTCTGATATACTAAGGCTATGGGCACACGTTGTGGATTTTGATGCAGATCCGCAGCTTTTTTTGATGCTCGGAATTGCATCAGATCCATAGTGTAGTGCACAAGCAATGTCAATGTGAAATTGACATTTGGTGAGCACATGCTGCAGAAAAAAAAGTGCGGAATCGCAGTGTTTTATTTTCCGCAGCATGTCAATTCTTTTTGCGGATCTGCAGCGTTTCTGCACCCATTGACTTCCATTGTGTCAGGCCAATCCGCAGCAAAACCGCAGGTTTAAAAAAGATCTGCGGATATGCCTGCGAGAAACACTGCAGATTGGAAGGGGGAAGAGTGTGTGGGTGAAGTCTATGTGTGTGGGTGGCAGGGCCGGACTGGGACTAAAATTCAGCCCTGGCATTTGAAGTTACACAGGCCCACTTGTCACATGGTGACTGTATAATATCTTTGTACACTTGTAGGCAGGGCCGGTTTTAGGCAAAGTGGGGCCCTAGGTAAAGTTTAAAATGTGACCCCAAATGCTAACATATTGCACATCACACAAAGCATTTCGGTTGTATTTACATGCGCTGAGTTCAGGCCGCTAAATGAGTTTGATCGACAATACGGAAGTTGTTCAACGCTTGTTTCCCGGCCTCTTTCCACTAACTGAGGAATAATGATGGGACAGAACGATCACTAATAGATCACTAACAGATCACCATACAGTATCATGTTATAAGCAGCACATCTACAGTTTATACCCGCGATGTGCTGCTGAGAACAATGATTTTTGTTCCAGCAAAAACAATCTGAATATGCAGCATTTTACTTGTTTGGTAAAATACACCCCATAGTCCTCCATATATTATAATGTGCTCCACAGTCCTCCATATAGTATAATACACTTCCTATAGTGTTCCATATTAAAATACACTGCTCAGTCCTCCACATAGAATAATACACTCCTCATAGTGCTCCATATAGTATAATGCACCGCCATAGTCATCCATGTACTACAATTCACTTCCCATAGTATAATGCACCCCATAGTTCTTCATATAGTATAACATATTCCCCATAGTCCTCGATACAGTATAATGCAGCCACATATAGTATAATGCAGTCACCCCAGAGTATAATGCAGCCACCCCAGAGTATAATGTAACCCCCCATAGAATATAATACAGCCTACCTCCCCATAATATATAATGTAGCCCCCCCATAGAATATAATGCAGCCCCCCATAGTATATAACACAGCCTCCCCCATAGTATATAACACAGCCTCCCCCATAGAATATAATATACCCCCACAACAGTATATAACACAGCCACATAGTACATAACATGGCCTCCCTCATAGAATATAATATACTCCCCATAGTATATAGCAAAGCCCGCATAGTATATAGCACAAACCGTATAGTATATTGCACAGCCTGCATAATATAGCACAGCGCGTGTAGTAGATAACACAGCCCACACAGCAGTATACAGCACAGCCCACGCAGTAGTACACAGCACAGACCACGCAGTAGTATACAGCACAGACCACACAGTAGTATACAGCACAGACCAAACAGTAGTATACAGCACAGTCCACAGAGTACTATATACAGCACAGCCCACAGAGCAATATATACAGCACAGCCCACAGAGCAATATATACAGCACAGCCCACAGAGTACTATATACAGCACAGCCCACAGAGTACTATATACAGCACAGCCCACAGAGTACTATATACAGCACAGCCCACAGAGTACTATATACAGCACAGCCCACGGAGTACTATATACAGCACAGCCCACAGAGTAATATATATACAGCACAGCCCACAGAGTAATATATATACAGCACAGCCCACAGAGTAATATACACTCACTGGCCACTTTATTAGGTACACCTGTCCAACTTCTTGTTAACACTTAATTTCTAATCAGCCAATCACATGGCGGCAACTCAGTGCATTTAGGCATGTAGACATGGTCAAGACAATCTCCTGCAGTTCAAACCGAGCATCAGTATGGGGAAGAAAGGTGATTTGAGTGCCTTTGAACGTGGCATGGTTGTTGGTGCCAGAAGGGCTGGTCTGAGTATTTCAGAAACTGCTGATCTACTGGGATTTTCACGCACAACCATCTCTAGGGTTTACAGAGAATGGTCCGAAAAAGAAAAAAAATCCAGTGAGCGGCAGTTCTGTGGGCGGAAATGCCTTGTTGATGCCAGAGGTCAGAGGAGAATGGGCAGACTGGTTCGAGCTGATAGAAAGGCAACAGTGACTCAAATCGCCACCCGTTACAACCAAGGTAGGCCTAAGAGCATCTCTGAACGCACAGTGCGTCGAACTTTGAGGCAGATGGGCTACAGCAGCAGAAGACCACACCGGGTACCACTCCTTTCAGCTAAGAACAGGAAACTGAGGCTACAATTTGCACAAGCTCATCGAAATTGGACAGTAGAAGATTGGAAAAACGTTGCTTGGTCTGATGAGTCTCGATTTCTGCTGCGACATTCGGATGGTAGGGTCAGAATTTGGCGTAAACAACATGAAAGCACGGATCCATCCTGCCTTGTATGGAGCATCTTTGGGATGTGCAGCCGACAAATCTGCGGCAACTGTGTGATGCCATCATGTCAATATGGACCAAAATCTCTGAGGAATGCTTCCAGCACCTTGTTGAATCTATGCCACGAAGAATTGAGGCAGTTCTGAAGGCAAAAGGGGTCCAACCCGTTACTAGCATGGTGTACCTAATAAAGTGGCCGGTGAGTGTATATACAGCACAGCCCACAGAGTACTATATACAGCACAGACAAAGAGTAATATATATACAGCACAGCCCACAGAGTACTATATACAGCACAGCCCACAGAGCACTATATACAGCACAGCCCAGAGTACTATATACAGCACAGCCCAGAGTACTATATACAGCACAGCCAACAGAGCACTATATACAGCACAGCCCACAGAGCACTATATACAGCACAGCCCACAGAGCACTATATACAGCACAGCCCAGAGTACTATATACAGCACAGCCCAGAGTACTATATACAGCACAGCCCACAGAGCACTATATACAGCACAGCCCACAGAGCACTATATACAGCACAGCCCAGAGTACTATATACAGCACAGCCCAGAGTACTATATACAGCACAGCCCAGAGTACTATATACAGCACAGCCCACAGAGTAATATATACAGCACAGCCCACAGAGTAATATATACAGCACAGCCCACAGAGTACTATATACAGCACAGCCCAGAGTACTATATACAGCACAGCCCACAGAGTAATATATACAGCACAGCCCACAGAGCACTATATACAGCACAGTCCACAGAGCACTATATACAGCACAGCCCACAGAGCACTATATACAGCACAGCCCAGAGTACTATATACAGCACAGCCCAGAGTACTATATACAGCACAGCCCAGAGTACTATATACAGCACAGCCCACAGAGTAATATATACAGCACAGCCCACAGAGTACTATATACAGCACAGCCCACAGAGTACTATATACAGCACAGCCCAGAGTACTATATACAGCACAGCCCAGAGTACTATATACAGCACAGCCCAGAGTACTATATACAGCACAGCCCACAGAGTACTATATACAGCACAGCCCACAGAGTAATATATACAGCACAGCCCACAGAGTAATATATACAGCACAGCCCACAGAGTACTATATACAGCACAGCCCAGAGTACTATATACAGCACAGCCCAGAGTACTATATACAGCACAGCCCAGAGTACTATATACAGCACAGCCCACAGAGTAATATATACAGCACAGCCCACAGAGTAATATATACAGCACAGCCCACAGAGTACTATATACAGCACAGCCCACAGAGTAATATATACAGCACAGCCCACAGAGTATTTATACAGCACAGCCCACAGAGCACTATATACAGCACAGCCCACAGAGTACTATATACAGCACAGCCCAGAGTACTATATATAGCACAGCCCACAGAGTACTATATACAGCACAGCCCACAGAGCAATATATACAGCACAGCTCAGAGTACTATAAACAGCACAGCCCACAGAGCACTATATACAGCACAGCCCACAGAGCACTATATACAGCACAGCCCACAGAGCACTATATACAGCACAGCCCACAGAGCACTATATACAGCACAGCCCACAGAGCACTATATACAGCACAGCCCACAGAGCACTATATACAGCACAGCCCACAGAGTACTATATACAGCACAGCCCACAGAGCACTATATACAGCACAGCCCACAGAGCACTATATACAGCACAGCCCACAGAGTACTATATACAGCACAGCCCACAGAGAACTATATACAGCACAGCCCACAGAGCACTATATACAGCACAGCCCAGAGTACTATATACAGCACAGCCCACAGAGCACTATATATAGCACAGCCCACAAAGTAGTATACAGCACAGAGCACAGCCCGCATCTCCTCTCTTCCTCCCCCCCCCCCCCGAGAATGGCCCACAGTCCAGTAAAAAAAAACAAAAAAAACACTCTCCTCACCTTTCCCCTTGCCCGCGTTGCTTCCTGGTTCCTGCTCCTGTCTCGCCAGCTTGCAGGTCGGACCGGGGGCTTTTCTACAGCATTATAGAATGCTGTAGATAAGCCCTGAAAGGCAGTGGCCGCATCTTATAGCGGCAAAATCTGCTGACAGGTTCCCTTTAAGGTGAAGCTAGCATGTGTGCTTTCCTGCTATGGGCTGCATGGTTTGATCCAACACACTTTGTATTGCTATGCACCTTAATCTGTT